>NC_137501.1:5385000-5412500 GCF_041902795.1 Electrophorus electricus
TCTGTGTGTGAGTGTGTTCGTGCTTGTGTGTGTAATTCAGAGCTCTAAGGGCTCATTTCTGCAGCTTCTGAATGTTATGATTTAAACATCTAATGGTTTTGCCTCCTAGAATTTCAGAGGCACTTAGCTTACACAGCTACACAGCTGATAAAGAACGTTTGTCTTCGAAACCTTTTTCTTTGGAGAACTTGTGTACCAGACTGAATTTTTTACTACCTCACCTCTCTCTCTCTCTCTCTCTCTCTCTCTCTCTCTCTCTCTCTCTCTCTCTCTCTCTCTCTCTCTCTCTCTCTCTCTCGCTCTCTCTCATATATATATATATTACAATGTATAAACAATGTTTGTGATGAGCTAATCCAGTGTAATAAAACCAGCCTGCACTCTTTCAGAGATGTGTGTCTCCTGCTGAAAGCAGGACAGAGAGTGTATCAGTGGCACTCTAGACAGCACAGACTCTGAGGAAGAAGTCTCAGATGCCCAGATCCCGTTACACTCCACAGCTCCTCCCACAACCCCTGCTGATTGACAGTTGAGAGAGAGCCTGGACCTGCTAGAGCAATCCCTGCAAGCCCACAAACATTCAGCCCCCCTAACACACCGAACAGCCATGACACAGCACTGGGAACTGATCCCTCATTTGACATGCCTTCACCTCCCTCCCAGCCTACCCCAGCAAATCGGAGATGCAAAGTGCTCATGTGGTGCTTCTAATGGACTCCAACCAGAAGTACCTGGACCCCCATAGGCTCTTCCCTGAACGGCAGGTAACATCAAAATGCTACAGCATCACTAGCCACGCACGGCAGCTCCTGAAAAGGGTAACCCTCGGAAACCACCAGGATATCACCATACACAGGGGTACCAATGACCTCCAAACAGCAAGGTGGCACTGCTGAGGCTGTGTGGAGAGCAGCTGAGAGAACCAGCTCGGAGTTCCCAGAATCCCTGATCATCATCTCCACACAGCCGCCCCACTCCAATACACCATCAACCATCATCAACAAGACCAGTGCAGAGATCAGCAGAGGATGTGTTGCTCTACCAAACATCCGTCCGGCCACCTACCCAGACATCACTCTTCATGACATGGACGATGGGAAAGTGTGTGAATTTATACGAAGATGCTTATAAATGCAGGCATGGGCTGTGACACAATCGTACCCAGCTCAGCTCAACCTGGAGGATTTCTCAGACCACCTCTTGTGTACATTCCCCAAAAAGACACAGCTGTCCCTGGGCTCCACCTCTGCCCAGCCCCCTGGAACTGAACCTGACTCATTGACCAATAATCATGTCAGGACTTTGTGCCTCTCGCCAAGCCTTCAAAACAGAAACAGCCTTGACAAAACCGCAAACATGAGTGGAAAGAATTAGTGCATCTCTGTCGAGCATCAGGCTTGTACACACTCAGAGGGGACTGTTTAGGAAGGTTCAGCTCTTGAAGCTAGTGTAGTTGACTGTGCAATTACTGAGATGTACCCAGCTTCGTTCAATGCATTCACAGCAAACTCCACTATCAGACTGTAACCAAATTAATGAGTCCCTCAATCAAGAATCCAATCAACCCAAAACCAAGTAAGTTAGAAAAGTAAGCTGTACGTTGTCCAAAGAATATACAGATAGGCTCCAGATAGCTCTGAAAATTCATGAATACACTAAATTTAGTTAAGATTACTGACAAAATCACTAACCTTATTAACACTAATTTTATAAGTGACAAAACCATCATAAACCTTGCTGTAAAAGAAATTAACAGCATGTACCAAAAAGAAGCAAATATGCTTGATGTTGAGAAAAGCTACAGCAAAAGGAAAAAAAAAGAATCAAATAAAAAAATGGTTTGACACCAGCTGTAAATCTGCAAGAAAAGAATAAAGAACATTATCTAATTCCAAGTACCATAATCCAGAAGACCAAAATGTAAGAGTCTCTGTTAGACGATGGCGGCATTGCATGTGGTGTTTTGTTTACATTTTCTTGTGTTGCACCTGTTTCCTGTTTTGATTTGTTGCCATGCCTTCCTTTTGTAGTATGTGTAGAGCCTCATTGTGGTTGTTATGTTATTATGTTTGACCAACTGTCGGTCACTGATAGTGTTACATTGGCTTTCTTTTGTTTTGTTCCATTGGCTTTCTTTTGTTCTTTCTTTATGTTCAGTTTCATTTTCGTTAGTTTCATTAAACTCTTCAGTTTAACTCTTTTCACTTATTCAGACTCACATTTTCATCCTCCCTTTTCCTGTACATTCTACAGCTGTGGTATTAAGAATAAAATACTATTTAAACCTTAAACATTATAAATAATGACAGTTAAAAATGAAATCACATAGACAGAATTCTGCATGAAATGAAAAATTCTATTAAACAAAATCAGTTTTGTAACCTTAAACCACAAGACTTACCTTTGTAAAATGGTGAAATCTGGAAAAGACATTTTGAAAATAAAGACATCAAAAAAGACATAAATTCAAATTACAGTCTGATCAAGAAAAATTTCAAGATTTTGAATTTAAAGAATACCCAAACAAAGAAAACAAAGAAGATTTGGCACAGAAACTCAAAACCCTAAAGTAAAAAAAAAAAAAAGCTTGTGGCCCCAACAGCATCAGAAATGAGATATTTAAATACACCTGAGCCACTGTCATGGTTTCCTCCTTCTGGCATTGCGGTTCCCACGGTGACACCTACACATGTCATTTGTTTTAGTTTCTGTTCCTGGTTATGTCTTGGTTCCGTTTTGCCACGCCCCCTTGTTTAGTGCCCTGCACCTTATTGGTTTCTGGTGTGGCTTCTTGTTCCTTATTAGTTCATGTATTTAAGCCCTGTGTTTTGTTTGCCTTATTCAGTATGTTATGTCTGGCTATGCGCTACATTTTAGTGGCTGCTTTTTCTTGTGCTTGCATTCGGTGTACCATATTTCGTATAATATACTTTTGGTTTTGTATGCTTCTTTTGTGTTTGTGCTCTTTTTATTTTCATTGCATCCCTCTGCACTTGCATCCATCTTGCGTCCATCACCCTAGAAGACAGGAAAGTTACATTCTTGCTCTATGCGGATGATCTAGTGCTACTGTCACCCACCGCACAGGGGTTCCAGCAGCACCTGCACCTGCTGGAGAACTACTGCCACAACTGGGCCCTAGCAGTAAACCTAAAAAAAAAATCACAATCTTCCAAAAAGAAGACCAGATGCCAGGAACACAGACACCAGTTCACTCTAGACAGCAGCACATTAGAGCGCACGATGCAGGACACTTACCTGGGCCTCATCGTTACCACATCAGGGAGCTTCAGCAAGGCACTGAATGCAAAAAAAGTTCACAGAGCACTATATGCAATAAAAAGGAAATTCTATAACATTTATATACCCATTTCAATGTGGCCCAAATGATTGGATAGTGTAATATAGCCCATTGTGCTGTATGGAAGTAAGGTACAGGGTCCACTCAGTTATCAGAGCTACACTAGATGGAACAATCATCCAATAGAAGCCTAACCCAAAGGAAAATGCTCACCAGTGCACACAGGGCAGAATTGGGCAGATTCCCATCATCAATAAACAAAAAAAAAGATCCCTAAATTTCTCATTGTAAAGACCATTCACAGAGAAATACAGCATGAACCCTAGCAACAGTTCCCTTAGTCAGCTGAGGCTCACTAACCCGGTAACAACTACTAACAGACCAGCCTCTCACCAGCACTGTTTAACCACCAAATCTAAAACTAAATGAGATTACTGTCAGAGGTGCAAAGCAGAGACATATCCTAACCAAGTACAGGCTCAATGAACAAGTCTAGCTATCGAAAAGGGCAGACATAGAAAGAGTTGCCTGAGGAAAGAATATGTGATCACTGCATGACAAGTGAGGTTGAGACTGAGATACTCTTTCTCCTTTTCGGTGAAAAATTTAAAATCCTGTGTGACATTTTCACATTAAAAATACAAAATATACTCCCAAATTTCAATAATATGACCCAACATGAAAAGACCTTTCTTGGAGCAAGGCACATATCAACCATTGTTACAAAATATGTAGCAAGATGTCATCGCCTAAGAGACAGTCAGGAACAACCTCTCTTCTCCTCATTCCTGCTTCTCATATCTAAATCAACCCTTACACACACGTATACCAACTCCTGTGCATGTGCGCACACACACACACACACACACACACACACACACACAGGCTTCTTTGCTAATGTTTACATATTAAGTAGTTTAATTTCTTGTTAATGTCATAATGTGACTTGTCATTAAAATTCTTCTTATTATTATTATTATTATGGTGGTGGTGGTGGTGGTAATGCCTTTCTTATTATTGTTGTTGTTTGGTTGTTATTTGGTTAAATGTAAGCAATCTTAATGCTTTGGTAATATTGTATTTTGTATAGTCATACCATTAAAGCTATCTTTACTTTACTTGAGAGAGACAAAGACAGAGTATATTATACATACATACTATATTATGCAAAATAATTATAATGGAAAATATGAGAAAATATTTATTCCTCAGACCTCTGTTTCCCACTGGACTTAAAAATCCTTGAAATTCATAAATAAAATTTAATTAAGGGCTTGGAAAGTAATGAAATTAGCCCTCAGTCATTGAATTTCCATAATTTTTGACAAGCAGTTTGAAAAATGTTGCAATTCATAACATAATTACCAAATCAAAAGTCATCTTTACTGAACCTGAATAGAAGAGGTCTTTGCTGCCACTGCATGTAGTGGCATACTTGCAGACAATTTAAATAGTTGTGAAAACATTCATGCCGCACTTTGAGATTAAGCCTGCAGACATAAATTAACACTTGCAAATGCAATTGTCATTAAAAATGAATGCAGCCCTATTGGGGGCCAGTTTGCTAATGTGAATGAGTCATACGAACTGTCTCTAACTAAGTGTTAGCCTACTGATATTTTTAAGTGGGCCCAATCACTCCTTTGACCAAGCAGGGCAAAAAATTATTTTGGCCAAAATGAAATCCACATCTCTCTCACTAACTCTCTATCGCTATCTCTCTCTACAGGGATCTGAGTGAACCTATGTTCCTCAGACACAAAGAATAGAGTCCTTGGCTCATGTGCACAGGACTTTAAAATGAAGGTGGAGGTGTTCTTTTTTTAACCAATGAACAGATGGTACATGAATCGTAGTCTGGATCTGCTAATGGTCAGATGCTGCCCTTTTTCTGTCTTCCGATTCATCTACACCATGCAACTGTGGATATCAGATGGAATGAAAGCTTAAGTGTGCACTCCCTGAAACAGCCTTGAGTTTGCAGGTGGAATGGAACTGTGTGGAATCCTAATTATGACAACTGCTTCTTAAGATTAAAAGTTAAAATGGAACTCTAGTGGCTAGACTTAGCTCCCACATCAGCCTAACCCAGAAGCTCTTTACTGTCACTTTAATATGACTCAGGGTGTGGGTAGTTATTATTTTGTACATTGTTTATGCAGTGTGTCTGTTCCGCAGGGATTTCGGTGAACTCTTACCTCAGACACAAAGACTGAAATCTCTGGCTCATAGGCACAGAACTGTACAATGAAAAGGTCAGGTGCTGAAAGAATTCCTGTTTATTCACGGAACTGCTGTCTTCGTTCACTCTCGGGTATGAACTGCATTCACCACCTACATCCACCTCGAACTCTGATATCAACACGGCACAGTCCAGAGAGGAGATTACAACCAATGCGACCTAAAGATAGTGCTCTCAAAACACGTTTGATGCACTGTTTAGCTACAACAGCAAGGAAATCTGGTGAAAGATCCTCGGTAGTTTGCCGTCTGGGATGCCTGCAAGCCTCACTGAGTCAGCTGCTATGACCACCTTGCATGTTACTTATACACCTGTTAGGCCCATATAAAAAACAGGCATGCATATGGGGTCAGGGTACCGATCCACAGAGAGAGACAGGACTGCGCTTTGGCTCGCTGTATGTGATGTGTACTAATCACTGTGGTGCAGCAGAGAGAAAATTGAAAACTTAGAAACTTGGAATTGGAAGCCAGCTGGAACTTCCGCCTTACGCCCCTCACAAGACGCGCCGAACTGCGGCTCCTGTTCCTTGAAGACCTATTCCAACTGTCATTTATAACCATTCCAGATCGCCTCAGGAAACCCCTTATTGTGCCTTTTTTTCCCAGTAAATCAAAGCCGATGTGGCCCAATATCTGTGACTGCACTTCCGCTGTGCTCACCGTTAGGTGTCTGGAAAAATGGGCAAAGTCACAAATAAATTGCACCATCCCATCATTGCAACCCACAGCAGCTTGCCTGCTGAGCCGACAGGTTGCTAGGTGACATTTCCTTGGGATCCCTCCTAGCTCTAGAATGGTCTGACAGCAAAGCCAGCCATGTCAAAACGCAATTTGTCCATTACAGCTTGGCGTTTGTGGCCATTAATACCTGGCAAATTGTCATAGAACTCAGAGGACTGGGGTGATATAAGCTCACTTGAAGCTAGTTATTGGAGTTTCTGACGGGTAGACCACAGGTATTGGTGGCTCATAAGAGTGCTGTTTGAACCTGAAATTGTTTTGTTTTGTTTTTTGCTGAAATTGGTCTTTTTTAACTTTGCTGGGATTGTTGAAACAATATGATATACAGTATCAAACCAATGTTGACTCTTACTGTTTCAAACATTACCCTCTGTAGACAAAAATGATAACCAGCATAATTTTCCAGAGGTTTTTTATTTATTTATTTATTTTTATTTAATTAATTTGTCATTCATTCCATGAAACAATCACTAGGTCATAAGTATTGTTTGCAAGGTATCATTAGGCATGATTAGGCATTGTTTATTTTATTGGGCTGGGTTTGTTTGTTTTTAAATTGAATTTAACCAGCTTTTATTAAAATCTCACAAATGACCTCCCATTACAATTAGACACAAATCTTATGCCTTTGATAATGTCCTACTGTGCAATGCAGTTTAAGTAGGTGTTCTCCTCACAGCCAAACAGGATCCCTCATATTTTCAGTGTAAACTCCACAGCTATTTCTCACATTGTCCATACAGATCTTGTTACCTGCATAATTTAGGACACACATGAAACTTACCTAGTGAGTGTACCAGGCTGTCACACCACGTTAATATAGGCATCACAACTGTTTGAACTCGACTGTCTAACCTGTCTAACGACACTTTCTTGCTATTTTTCAGTATATTTATAGAACAAGTACCCCTCTCTGTTTATTGCCGTCCCATATTGGTTTATAGTATGTGCATATGTCTGATTATAGTGTATTCTCCTGTCTGATTATAATGTCTACTCTAGCAGATCTAGGGACTTCCACAAGAAAATTCTCTGTATCTTGTGGGGGACGTGGTGAATCCTGCTCCGTGTCCACTGGGAGTGCTCTCTGTGTTGTGAAGACACGCCTGAGTGAGCTGCCCTCTTTCCATGGCATTTATTAGCTTCCTGTGACATTTTGTCACACATTCTGATTATTGATCAGTCATCCAGTGCATGCTGAGGAACCTTGATTTTTTTTAAATATTATTTTCAATGAGTGTTATCAATCAGAAATCATACCGGTTTCCTGATCTATGTGTGCATGCATGTGTGCTGTAATGACATGTGACTGTCCAGATAGAGCAATGTCCCACTAGGATTTAGAGGGAGGGACTACTGCATTGCCACATACAAGTGCGAACACACAACATAGTGCAGGATACAGCACATAGGACTGACCTCATAATCACTGTAAACGTCGCTGGCAGCCAGTACGGATTTGACCTATGTGGCATGCAGAGGACAATCGTGTCCATGGACAGTTGGTATTGGTGAGTACCAAATTTTGAACATGCTGGCAAAATTGCAGAACTGCAAATCTAACAACAAAAGACCAAACAAATTGTCTCCTCCCGAACAAACAAACAAAAAAAAAGGACTAAATTAAGTGAAAAAGTGAAATATCATTGAACAAACTTTTTCCAAACTTTTAATCTTGCAAAACCTCTCTAGAATCCATGCACATTAGAGACTAATATGTGGACATTTAAATATTCATATTATTGTCTCCAATCAACTGGAGCATCTACTGACTGATTTTTGCCTGGATTGTCTAGGTACTTCAGAATCATGGTTAGACACATTTTCTCCCATGGCAGTTTTTAATGTTTCTGGGTAAAATATGTTTAGGAGGGATAAAAATAAGGGTAGAGGGGGTGGATTGTTAATCCATGTGAGGCAGTTAAATGTAGTCACATTGAATGGTCACATGACATAGATCTGGAATGTATTGGATTGAATGGTTCACTGTCTCCAGAAATGCTTTTTATTGTTATGTTTACATCAACCAGCATTATCTAATAATATATGCAAACTGACCTGATGTTTAATGAACAGACCTGAGAAAAATAAAATCTCATAACTTGCTTATTTGGTTTGTCTGACCATAAAATCACATTATTGAAATGAAAACTCACAAAAAAATGTTTGAAAATACTATTAAAATATTCACAGAGAATTCAAAAAAAAATTAAATGAATAATTTTGAAAATGCTCCAAAACAAATATAACACAACACAGCACAAAATACAACACAAACCTAGACAAAGAACACCTTAGCATGGCTTAATCATGCCCTGAAGCGATAAATGAAAGAGCAAGACTTTGCATTAAAAAGAGTACTTAAATTGAGGAGGCCTAATGATTAAATCACAGTAATGACTGGCATTTCTTTAAATCGCTTCAGAAAAATGTAGTAAGGACCATAAGGAAAGCTAAAGCTGAGTTTTTATGAAAATAACTGATGGTGCAAGGGGAAATAGGAAACTGATCTGGTCAAATCTTAATACGTAGAATAGAGAAATAATGCTCACCATGAACAGAGTCTTCATTCAGGATGATGATATGATAGCAAGCATGTTTAATTTCTTTAATAAATTCACTTGTTTCCCTTCTAGTACTATAGAACTCCCATTAATAATGTGAAACCAAATTTTTTGAATATATGAAATAGCTGAATCAGCAATGATAAACATTATGAGCTCTTTAAGAGACTCAAAGGATGCTTATGGTTTGGACACTATATTTTTAAAAATATATAAGGATATCTTAGTTTATCCCATTACTCACCTGAATAATCTCTCAATTAAGCAATCAATCTTTCCAACTACTTGGAAGTCACCTATCGTTACATCCATAATCTGGTGAACTGGTGATCAAACAATTGTGGAAAACTACAGACCCATTTAGTATTTTACATGTATCTTACAAGATAGCCAAGAAATGGCTAGAAAACACTTAACTGCTCACTTGAGTAAGGGTTATACCCTTTTGCATTCAGTGCAGTTTGCATTCTACATCAACCACTCAACAGAAACAGCTAATTGCTATTTTCCCAAAAGTATATAATCAAAATTAGAAGAAGGTGCTGGAACTGTTGCTTTTTTTTTTTCATTAAAAAAGGCTTTTAACACTGCAAACCATATGGTATTCCTGTCTAAATAATCCCATTTTCAGTCATTTTTTAATGATTAAATATATTAATTCATATTTAATAAACAGAAAGCAAAGTATACATATTGGCAGTACTAAATCAACATAATATTGCTGTAATATTGGTGTACTACAAGGATCAATACTGGGTCCTATTTTGTTAAGTTTGCATATTAATGATGTACATTTAGTCTGCCCATCTGACAACATACAGATGTATGCTAATGACATGGTTCTTTTTATGCATGCTAAAATCAAACAACAAGAAACAAATCAATTAACGTGGACTCATGAAGCTGATGGGTTTTTTAACGGCAAAAAACTCATGATAATGTCTGATTTTAAATATCTTGGAATTATTATAGATTCAAATTTGTAATTTAAAAAGCATGTTCAAAAGGTAGCAAGGACTATAAAACTGAACATAGCTAACCTTAGACACATAACACTATATTTAATAACAGAGGCTTCCAACTTCTTTATGCATGTTATAATTGTATCCTATATAATACACTGTTTTACAAGCTTGTCATAAACAAGTATGACCACTCTGAAACCAATAGTCTCTTTATAAGTGTTCAACCTGAAGCCTAATAGTTAGCATCATTGTCATGTAGTACCAAAATATAATTTACTAACAATATAATCTTGTTAGTCCTAAATATTTTGGAGATGCTTATCTTATCTTTAAGATTGTCCATGGTCTTGTACCTCTTCCACTGAGTCAGTGTATATCACAGGATAGTAGCAGCCAGGCAACTCCCAGAGGAGTCTGTGTTTTACAATATAAACACAGCAAGGGTTGGCCAACATTTTTCTCAGTTAGAGCCACCCATTACTAGAAATGTCTACCGACTGAGTTAAGAAAGAGAACACATTATCAAACTTAAACATAAATTTAAGATATCACTTAAAGTAAATCAAACTTACAATAATGTTTGATCATTCTATTCCATTTTTTGGCATTCCTTTTTTTCGTATTACATTGTATTGCATTGTAGTGCTTGTTGATGTGTTGAATTGATGACACTGGGCATTAATTTGTAATAACCTGTCCAGGGACTGTAGATGAAAATTCTATTATCTGATTATGGCACATTTACAATGATTATGGAAACTGAGACGCTGATAAATATGCACTGTCTCAGGTAAATAAATAAATAGTGAGGATGACTGGTTCAAAGAGAATAGGCTATATGAAGAGTCTGTGAAAGGTGACTTGATTTGTTGTGTACAATTTACAATAGCAGCAGAATGTTACTGGGAAAAAGATTAATAGAAAAAAATTCAATGTGTTTTTGATAGTTTAGACGGAAGAATAGTTTTTGCATGGCGGGGGGGGGGGGGGGGGGGGCAGCCTTTAAGTAGCTTGATGGCTTGAAGGAAAAGCTCTTATACATTCTCACAGAGATGGCTTGGATATTCCAGTATCTTCTACCAGACGGTAATAGGAGGAATAAGGCTAATAATGTAACTATATCCACTGCACACGCTTCGTAGGACTAATTAGCCTGCTCATATGATGTCATTGCTACTCAGATACAAATGTGGCTCTTAAAGTAATGGCGGCATTTTTTTTTTTTTTTTTTGACCATGAAGGAGTGCACATACGAGAGCGAGAGGGTGTTGTGTTTAAATGCAAGCTCACGCACATTCCAAAAGAGTGCCATCACCATAAACACCCACATTGCCTAGAATCTGTCTGGAGGAAGCTGCTCCAAAGCCTGGCTCCCTGGTGAGGCCCACTTGAACACACTGCACAACACCTTGGTGTTTTCACACCACGTAAAGAGATCTCCTTCCTGCCTGGGTCTTCACAGCAGAGCTCACACTTATGTCAGGCTTGTATCACTTATCTGCAGAAATCAGAAGTTAGTACTGTACTCCATAAACAATTCACTCTCCGTGTATGAACGTTAATATGCGCGTACGAGGTATGTAAAACATGGTGGTTGCAAAGCATGCAGGTACCTGGGCTCTGCCCTCACTTTGAAACTCCTCCCTTGGGGGTAAAAATGACCCCTCCCTGGGGCAAACCCACTGTCCCACACTACTGAATTCACACTGGTGCCTTCTGCCTGCAAGGCAGTTCATCACAAGTGTCGCTCCAGAGGAAAACAATCAGCCCCTAAGGTCAGAACTATGCCTAAACTTTATCAGACTCTAAATGTCTGATTTCTTCTTCCTGACTCTGGGCACTTCTTCTGCCTGATTTACTTATGTTTGCAAAAGTTAGTAGGGAGGTAAAGGGACCAGTCAGTTATTTATTTCAAACCAAAGAGAGAAATCCAGAGGGTCTGAGGGAGAAAGGATAGTATAACTCAAAATCCTGACCTGGGGTCAGGGAAACATACAGCACACCTGGATTTCTCTTCTCCCTATTTTCTGCTGGCAATCAGCCTGTCAGTGCTAGCCAAATACACTATTCTATTGTAACTGCTTGTCTAGGAGAGTTCAGATAGCTTAGCTGTACAAGCCTGCAAACTGGGACCATAGTGAGAAATGGAGCTCTCTCAGGCTAGGAAACAGAAGTGTCTTTAACACAGTTGTGTGAAAGAGTCCAAAAACAGTCCCACGAAAGAAAGACTGAGCTCCACAGAGATGGTGGGTGTGTGGTTGTGGGGTGAGGTGAGGGGTGCACATATGCATGTGTACATGGGTGTGTGCGTATTTTTCCAGCAGCAGTGCGTGGCTACTGGAATTGTTTTTGCCTCTCTCACCTCTCTGCTCTCTTCAAAGATAATGGAAGGAAAGGCTTACTCCCGTGTGTGGTTTGTCTGTCCTTTTGAATGAGTTCTAAATCCATCTCCTCAAAGACCAAGAGAGACAGACAGTCAGGCAGACAGAGAGAGAAAGGGAGGGAGGAGAGAGAGAGAGAGAGAGAGAGAGAGAGAGAGAGAGAGAGAGAGAGAGAGAGAGAGAGAGAGAGAGAGAGAGAGAGAGAGAGATGGATACAGGAAGACTAGGAGGATGTGCCAAACCAGTCTGTTGTACACACACGGCTCAGTCCGTCGAGACTGTGGAAATGATTCCAAATGTCATCAGCCGCCGCCCACAGCAGCCCTCGCCAGGAAGGCATGTCAGGAATGGCACGGTGTTCGTTTACAAACAGTAACAGTGTGTTCGAGGGGAGTCAATTAAGCATTTACAACATACCGCAGAATAAAAGACGTGCTCATCCAGAGCTGTGTCTTTTAACATGTGAAAGAGAAAAAGAACAAAAAATATCCCATGAAAGACAGAAAGAAAGAGAGAATGAGTGTGTGTGTGTGTGGGGGGGGGGGGGTCAAGGTTGGGAGAACAGGGACTTGATTAATCTAATACCTCAATAGCGGTCTAGCATTTGTGCTACTGCAAAACACTGATCCCAGTGATGTGTCATAAAGGTTTTCAGATGCCATTGTTCACCTGTGTGTGAGGTACGACTTGACTTAATGTGCATGCAAAGATGAAAGACTGCGATGTCGGATTGCTGTGTGTTCATTTTGTGTGCGCTTTGGGTGAATGTTTCAGATTTCCCTGCCTCCGAGGATGCACATACGTAAACAGCCACACCACGCCTGCTGGGTTTCTGCCGAAAATTAGAAGCAGGAAATGCTGCACTACCCTCTAATGGCTGTCAGTGGTAGTGCATTTGTTGTATCGGCCGGATGATAAGGCGTGTGCACGTGTGCGGTTGTGTGAGTGTCACTCTTGTGGTCAACAAGCTCATGATACATGAAGAGAGGGCACAAGCACATGTTTCTGGCGCACATAGCTCACCAATTCCCTAGAGGAAAATACAGAGAGCTAGAGAGAAATAGAGAAACAATGAGAGATGGGACAGAGGCAGAATCAATCAAGATATAAAAACAGTAGACCAGCTTTAATTCACCACTTTTACGATGGATTTCATTTAAGCCGTACGTAAAAATAAAAACATTTCACACAGACAACCTTTGAAGCAAAATGGAAAAGAAGGCAAAAGGTATTAACTTACATCTCGGGGACGGTGGAATAGATGAAAGATTTATCTCCATCATCTCCAATACCAGGAGCTATTTCAGTTTTAATAAAACAAACATTAAACATGGTCTGGGTTGAAATCGGCCAGATTTGCCTAAGCGCTTTATTACACGTACAGCAGCATAGTACCATGCAGTCCTTATGAAACTGTATCTGAGGTTTTAGCTTCTGTGGAGATAATGAGTGCCTTCGCAACTCTGCAGCAGACTTGCCCGCATGCGTGCCGCGTTTAGCACCGCTTGCTGCCAAACGGCGCCACTCGCCCTTGTTGTTTCAATTTGCACGACGCCCCCTGAAACAGTTCACGAAACGGTTTCCTGCCGTCTCTCGGCCTTTGGCCGCGCGGTTCAGCACGGTGAGGCGGCCGTTGGGCCGTTCAATAACTAAAGGTGCTGCCGCGGAGCGCTGACCCGTACCCTCGTCTCCTCTGAGTCCGCCTGCCCACCTCCAGCCTTTTAACTCCTCTCCACCGCCCCCGCCTGACACGAGAGGAGCGGTCGGGAGAACAAGCTATTTTCCCTTCAGTAGGAAAGAGGCGTCGCCGAGCTTTTCAGCGAGCTGCCTCAAAGCATCCAGTCCTCTTTATTAAGCTCTCCTACACAGTCCTACACACGAGCGCACTACTGCGCACACACGGCCATCTCTCTGTCTCGTCAGCTTGCCTGTTCTGCGTCGCGCTGTTTAAAAGTAAAATAAGGCCCCTATCAAAGCATGCAGCTGAAGGCGACTATATATATATATATATATATATATATATATATATATATATATATATATATATATATATATATATATATATATATATATATATATCCGTGTATTCTGCATCTGAAGGAATAGAAGGACTTCGCCTCTTGCTAGAGAAACATGCACTGTCCCTGCCATTGTTTAGTTAGTATTCCTATCAGGAAACGCTGGACTCACCAGCAATTGAGATCCGATTAAGGAGAAACCTCAAGCCCCTGTCGAAACATAAAAGGAAAAAAGTAATTAATTCTTGAGAGGTCAGACAGTCATGACACATCTGATGCACTTTTAAAACCCTCTTGTCGATGGTGCTTTGGGGGGGGGGGATGATTATTGTCACCTTGTCAGCAGGGTTAACTACCATATTCACACTCACACACCTTGCAGAGCTATCTGCCAATCCATTAAATTAATACAGCGATTGCACGCACGTGTGTGTCTGTCTGTCTGTGCTTTCATGAGCTTGTCTCCAAAAGGTGCTATCCATTCTGTGTGGGTGTGTGCATGCTACTTGCTCCTATGCAAGATTTACTTCACCTTTATGATTTTTGCACATTCAGATTCCCTCCTCTCTCTCACACCCATTTTGTCCCCATTTCATTCACAATAAACTAGTTTGTTTACTGCCAAGCACCTCTGTTCTTACGCGTTATTACTGTATTTTAGGTGTGAGGACAGTTGCATGACCCACAAGCCACAGGGGGGTTCTGATGCTGACAGAATGAGAAACTGTGGACACGGGCACTCTCGCTCTCTCTCTCTCTCTCTCTCTTTCACACACACACACGGTTAATGAACACTGAAAATGTACACTAAACAAGGCATCAAACAGAACTGGCAAACCTTTATTAAAGCAGAATACAGTACTCCAATAAACCAAACTGGATTATATACCTACTTAATTATTTGCATTTAATAATGTGTGTATGTGTGTGGGGGCAGTGCATGCATATGTATTCACATGCCTGCGCTTAATTAAGGATATACACCAAATAAGGTGTGTGTGTGTGTGTGTTTGTGTGTGTTTGTGTGTGTGTGCGCATGTGAGACATGCAGCTGTGAAGTCAAGTCACCGGTAAGGTGTCTATCCTTTCTTTTGTGGGGGTGGGGGGTGGGGGGGGGGGGGGGGAATAAATTAATTGTCTGTCTTCTATTAAAAACAGCCCTCGGTGGCAACCAGACTGAAAGAGACTCCTAGCATGCTGTTCTGCTTGGTAGGTGAGGAGTGAGGATAGCCTCTTTCTGCCTCCTGCACAAAACCTAACAGGATGACTCAGATGGACCAGATCCCATGTGTCATTGCGGTAATGACAGCCAGGCTGTCAGGGCATTATACATTCCAGAGAAAGCATAGTCACGATACGACACATAACATACCGCGCAATCTCACCGAATTCAGTTCGGCTCAGTCCAGTCCCGCCTCCTCAATTAATTATTGTGCAAAATTCATTCACTTTCAAGATGTCACAGAGGAAGCAGAAAATAAATCAGCATGACAGTAAAAAGGCAGAAGTGAAGCTCCAAGCAAAGACAGCAGTGTGGCGTGGGAGGGTCGGTCATGCACACTGGACATCACATTCATGAAGGCGCACACCAAGCTCTTCATCTCGATGGCCTCCCCGCATCAACCCAGCATGACACGTCCTGAATAACAGAACAGGCTGTGGACAAGTCAATAAGGCACATTCATTAACAATAAAACATCCGCCGTTTTCAGTGATCACTCGATTAGAGACAAGAACTTCTGTTTCTATTATTAATAAATAACTGGACTTCATATTAATCAAATGTCCCAGCATAAAAAAAAACCCAATATAATCCGATTTTATGATTTGTGTTGTCAAAGTATTTTTATGCTTAGTGTGTTAATAAAACACAGTATAAAACCTACTGTAAAAGTATTTCATGTTCTGAGATTTTAAGTCTTACTGTAAAAGTATTTCATGTTTTTGAGATGTTGAGTTGTGCCAGAATGTAAACACATTTCTAGCACTTCCTTGATTTGCATACTTTTCTTTGTTCCAAGCTGATATTATTTTGAATAAATAAACATAAAGCATAACTAAATAAGCTACTGAAGATCAATGCATTGTTATTGATTAATTTAAACCATCATTAACAAAGTGCTACTGATGGTCATTTTTATCGCCACTGTAATGCTTATGTTTTTATTACTGTTGTCCCACTTGAAGAATGACGGCGGCGCACAAACGTGAGCAGCGGTCTGACATTTTAGGGAGGCCTTTCCAGTGCCATAAAGACACCAGAGAGACAGAGGAGAAAGACGTGGGAGCAGCAGAGAGCAATGGGAACGAAAGAGGGAGGAAGGACGAGGGAGAAAGAAAGAAGAAGAAAGAGAATGTGACGAGGCGTAGAAGCAGGTGTGTGCAGAGGGGGTGGAGAGACAGGTGGAGCAACGCGTGAGGCGAGATGGGCAAAGTGTGAGAGAGAGAGAGAGAGAGAGAGAGAGAGAGAGAGAGGTGCACATTGCTAAGACAGACCTGGTAAAGTACAGTCTGTCTTTAAGACGGACCGCACTGCAAGACTTTCCAGTGGGGAGTCTAGAGAAGAAATGAGGAGAAAAGGGGAAGAGAATGGAGTAGAGGTGGAGAAAGAAAAGAAAAGACAGAGCTTTACGCATCAAGTCAAGACTGAGGCTTGTAGACGGCAGTCGGTCTTCAGAAGTGTGGGAGCACCACCGAGAGACAGACAGAGAGAGGGAGACGCAGACCTCTGTGCGTGCAGGCCGACGATGCAGAATGTTGGATTTGCGTTGGTTTAAAATCTGCCATGTAAGACACATCAAGTCTGGAGAAGCGCACGTGTGCATATGCATTTGTGTGTGTGTGTGAGTGTGTATGTCTGTGGATGCGAGTGTGAGAGAGAGAGAGAGAGCTTGTGGTGTGTGTGTGCGTAATATTATATATATATATATATATATATATATATATATATATATATATATATATATATATATATTTGGGAGTGTGTGTGTGTGTTTGTGAGTGAGAGAGAGAGAGAGAGAGAGAGATAGAGAGAGAGAGTGAGAGAGTGTGTGTGTGTGTGTGTGTGTGTGTGTGTGTGTGTGTGTGTGTGTGTGTGTGTGCGCATGCACGCACGCACGTTTTTTTTTTACAGAGAGGGTCTCTGGAGGAGCTCTCCATTGGCAAGTCTGCGCATGAACTCCTTCCACAGTAGCTCTCTCTCAGTGTGCACGCCCTTTAGAACAGCCCGGTTCTCCTGAATCCGCCGTGACAGGTAGGGCAGCACCTCACTCACCGGCCCGTACGGCACGTACTTATACACAGGGTAGCCCGCCTGACCTACACACACCCGCACCCACACCCAGGGAAACACAAAGCAGACCAGGGACACATTTATGTTTCTGAGAAGAGACAGTTCAATACTAACCTGAAATGAACTCATTGCTTTTTTAGATTAAAGTCCCTGAATGCTGTACAAGTGTTTGCCAGCACAGTCCACAAGCCCAACCACCTGTTCCACATGTGCAGTAGTCCACATCCCAGTACACCTCAACCATGCCAGTAACACCTGCTACAGGTGTACTAGAAGCTAAGTTGTGTGTGTGTGTTTGTGTGTGTGCACGCATCATACCCAGTGGAAAGCTGATCTGGTCACACATCCCCAATAGCTGGCCGAAGTAAACCTTCCTATCGGTTGGTGCCAGACCCATTTCAGTCATCCTATAAAACAGCATCAGTGCATAATCTCGTCGTAGAACAAACTCCAGCAGAGCTCTCAGATCATTCCAAGCCCTGACATTAGCCCCGTCAGCCAAGAGCTTCACAAGGTCTCAGATCTTCACAGATCTTCTAAAGGCCTCTTGTAATCCTCTTGTCATGGTCTGCCCTTCATCAGTTGGTAATCAGCAGTGAAATGGTCACTGATGAGAGCTCTGCTAAATAAGGTACAACCTTAAAGGAAAGATTGTGCTGCAATAAATAAGATTACATTGCAGCCTTTATTTATACAGCCAATAACTCATTTATCAGGGGGCATCAATCACTGGCCTTGTTTTGAGAATGGTTTGATCACCATGGGTGATGGATTGTTGGAACTGATTGCTAATACTGAGGCTTAACTACTTAGCTCTGGGCGAGAGTCATTTAATATTAGCAGAGGGCAGAGACTGAGGGATAGAGTGGGTGTGAGTGAGTAGGGTGAGAGAGTAATGTGACAATTCTGTGAGGTCAAGTGTGTGTGTGTGTGAGAGTGTGTGTGTGTGAGCGTGTGTGAGAGAGAGAGATAGAGTAAGAGAGGGCTCCTATCTCTAGAGTGTGTGTTTCACTATATATATATATATATATATATATATATATATATATATATATATATATATATATATATATATGTGCTTGTTTGTCTGTGTGTGTGTGTGCGCGCACGACAGAGAGGGCTCCTACCTCTGGAGTGTGTGTTTCACTGTGTCTATGTTGTGTGTTGCCACCATGACATTGGCTTTCCTGTTCTTCACAATCTCTTCCAACACACAGTCCAGACACCTCCAGGAGACACAGCAATGGCACAATTGAGTGGGCAGAGGAGATCCAGACGATAACTGACACTCTCAGCCAGACATATTACAGTGTGTCCACAGGAGCTTTGATCAGTGTTTACATAACATGCTTTAGCATTTAAAAGGTGCATTAGCTGAAGATTTTCCTGTATATTCCAATATATAAAATACAGGATGTATTATCGATTATAAACGTATTCAATAAAGTATGCGCTCAATTTTTGTACAAAACAAAATTCTCAGTAGCTTTCAAATATATATATTTACAATATACCATACCATACCATAATCAAATCCAACTCAATTGTGCTGAAATGACATTTCATAAGATTCCTCCTCCCTCCCCTACCATGCTGTTTAGTCAGCTGATGAGCTCTTCTGATAATGAAGCTGTGAGCCTCTCACCTGTGGTACATGTGGTTGGTGGTCTCATAGTCAGGGTTGATGGGGTCCTCGTAGCCAATCTTCGCAGCCCTGCTCCTCTCCTGGTGCATGTACGCCCCCCGGACAAGCTTGGCTCCGAAACACCAGCCCTCTCTCCTCGACAGCTCCATGTCCATGGACACGTTTTCATACGCATCCTGTAAAGAGAGAAATCTGGCCTGGTGTACCACAGTAATATCTGTTTTATTGCCTTTATGAATTAGTAAAGCACGCAAATGATGGAAAAATGATATATAGTTCATTGATGATTTTATCAATGGTTTATGATATATACTTCCACCACTTTAAACTTTCAATTTCTGAGATTTTCTGTGTGTTTGCAGGTAAAATATATGTATATATTTTTAAATATATGTAAATATACTTTTATGTAAAACCCTTTGATGCATTGTTTTTCTGTCATAGACCAAGAAACAGAGTCTTCTGCTTTGGAATTTTGAGAAATATAGCTCAGGAATTTCAGTGTCCTTAAAACTGACTTTATTGTTGTCTTAAAGACTACAGAGATCATTTGTGTGCGTGTGCGTGTGTGTGTGTGTGTGTGCATATGTTAGGGTGGGTGGGACTCACCTTGAGGTAGCACTGGTAAGTGTTGAAGATGACAGGTTTGTCTCGGTTAAAAATTCGCTGCATCTCCAGAGTCAGTCGGCTGATGGCGGGTTGGAAATACGTCTGTTCTGCATCGACCATCAGCCTGACGCTGTTCTCCGTGGCATGCTCCAGCATATCAAAGTATCAACACGTCATTCACCGCATATCACCATAGACACGTTTTAAAAGTCAGTTTTCATGCATTTACTGAAAATTGACGTGGTACTTGGAGCGATAACCCAAATAACACATAATTAGCACTGCATTATTGAAAAACATCTATCAATAGGACGGTTAGTTGGTGCATTGACTATCATCATTCAGGAGGTGAAAAGAACTGATATTTCTCTCAGACATAAGCTAGTCTGAAGGCTACGCTCCACATAAACTCATTCAGTTCAATTTCAGGTCAGCCTGTTCAGCAGAGAAACTGAAATCCATCTTGACGAACCAATGCTCACTAATACATTTTTAAGACCTTTTTTTTAAATAATTAATTCATTTCATCTTGAATTGAATTTACCTCCTGACATGACTTGAACTGACAAAAGCATGCTATAATTCTGCGCAGACAGGCGCACAGCAGGAACCTCCGCTGTGTTCATTCCTGCTCATAAAATCGGCATCTCCTAATGTCTGCTGCAACCTTCAGCTCTCTGTAAACTCAGGACACATCGCTCCCGTAAAGGTAACAGGCCACGGCAGGAGCTGGCCACGCACTGACTGTAGGATTTCTAGCAGACGTACAGGACTGGACGGCTGCGCCATGCTGGACGGATGGAGCCTGACCCGCTAGCCCACAGCACGGGCAGGTCGAGTGCTGGAGCATGTTAAGGCATCATGTGGACCAGGACCAGGAGAAGAAGAGCGTCTTGCCTTCAGGTCTTACCTTAGCCAGCACATCCAGCCTTTGGAGCATCCTCTTCATCTGCCTCTCCTCTTCCTCAGTGAATCTACTAAAAAGGAGCTCCAGACGGCCTTCCTATTGAAACAAGGGGAAAAAAAACTGGGTTATGAGCAAGGCCAACATTTTAGGGCCTAACTGTTAAAGTAATGGAAGTGGCTTTATTTTTCTTAGCAAATACATTTAGCGGGAAAGTTTGACTATGGCTGTAATGTGATACAAGGTAAAGTTTTGTATTCAGTTCACTGAAGAATTTTCAAAAATCGTTTGCATTACTTGCAATAAGCTCATTATTTCCACTGCACAGATGCACAAACATTCTTTAGCAGTGTTCTAAAGTGCATCAGCAGGGGTCTAGCAATGTAGCAAGGTTCTAAAGGATTTCAGGGATGTTCGAAAAGATTTCAAAGGAGTTCTAGAGTTTTATTAGTTGACATTGGAAACCTATCTGAAACTCATCTAATGGCTGAAAAGGCTGTTTTGTTCATCATTCCTACATCTTTGCTGCAGAAAATAAATAATTTTGTTAGCTACATTCTATATCCTAATTAGCCAACAAAAGAGACTTCCAAGTTCATAAAATAGCAATTAGCAATGGGCATACATGCTCAGGTCGAAGTCTTGGATCCGAGTCATCCCATTAACACCTTTGCTTCTCTTTAAAACAACACAGAAGGCTGACCTTATCAATCTAATCGTTCAAAGCAAGTAATAACTGTCAAAGGGCTTCTGCAGTGTTTGTGGAGGCAATTGCAAAATAAGGTCGATAAATCTCTTCATTTGTGCCCCACTTAAGATATCAGTGTCCAGTTCCTTCCCTACCTCAAGGTTGGGCACCACAAGAAGATCAGATATCCTCATTCTCTCATCAATCAGGCACTTCCAGTCCAACATGTCGATGGTACTTTTAGAAGCAAGGAAAAACAAACACTTGTCTTCATCCCTCACACAGTCTTGTTTTCTGTTCATGCAAAACCGAACATAGTACAATGCAAATTTTAACTTGCTCATTTGACAAGGGAAATCATGCAGCATGCTTGTGCTCCTAAGATTAAGATACATCTACGATCCAAGAGGCATGTGCACAAAACTGAAACTAGAAGGCAAGCACTAGATTAGTCCACATAAAGCAGTTCCGAAGGTAAGTGGAGACAAAGCCCCACTCAAGGGCAGAGAAACATACTTTAGATGCATGGAAGAACAGGCTGGATTGACTTTAACAGAGGCCCTTGCATTTCATCACATCTAAAACTTTTAAATTAGCTCAGCGTTAATTCTCACTTTAGCTACCAGCGGTGCAACATCCTACAGCCCACTTCAGAGTTTTAAGTGTGAACATGAGAGGATGTGCTTTAGCCTGACTCTTTAGTCATGGTGAGCAATTCTAAACCTTTGAGATGTGGACAGCTGTCCTCACCCTGATGGGCACCGCTTCTCCCTGGAGAACCAGCCATGGAGGTCGCCGCCGGCACCGAGCTTTGTCAAACACGCCTGGAGGAGCGAAACGGATGTATGCACCGATACCTCGATAAGCAGGGGAGGCTTCACAGAAGGCACCCATTGTCGCTTTGTGTTTTAATTGTGTGCTCTTAAAAAGAAAAAGGCTCTAGAAAGCACCAGGTTAACCCAACAGAAACATCTCATTTGCAGCTGGGCCCTTTTTATATTGATTTACAACAGAAGCAAAAGCCAAACTTCTGAAAAGTACAGACTGTCATAGAAGATAACCATACATGTAACTGCATGAGTGTAACTAAAGAACAATTTTCAATAGCTCATCATGAAATCACTGTCATCAACATTAAGATCTGTCAGTATTTACTGGTTGAATGGCTAGTTAGTACATATTAAAGTCAAGTGGATACTAAATATTAAATGAAAATCTATGATTCTTAGATCCAGGGTTATGGTGTAGAGCTGAATGTGTCCTGAAATGGCAATTCTCCAATTCTTAAGTAGACTGAGAAACTGACCTCTTTTCACCATTTACTACCCATGAGGTTATGCTTTCTTAATGCTTTCTTGAGAATGTGAGAATGCCTACACACACACACACACACACACACACACACACATTCACTTTTTTCTTTTTGAATAGGAAATGCACCTGCACCTGACTCTGACTCTTTGAGGCGTGTAGGGTGTCTGAATCTACAGACGTTTATTTGATTTAGTCTGTCTGGATCTACAGAGGCTCTATCTGCTCTAACACGTGTACATGTGTGTGTGTGTGTGCGCATCTGTAGTTGCGTGTGTTGAGATGCTGTAAACTCAGCATGACCTCTCCCCGTACCTGCACCTGCTGCAGGTCCAGTCTCTGCTCCAGCGCCTCTCGACCATCTTCACCCTGCAGGGCTGCCAGGAAACCAAAAAATCGAGTCCACTTCATGAGCACCTCTGAGAACTGAAGCTAGGGTTCAGGACCAGGAGAGAACAGCAGGGGTCTGAGCTAAGGGGTCTGCATTAAATTCACCATGGCAACAAGGTGTTCTAAATTCTCAGTACACTTGAACCCCTCTTGACCCTCTCGTCCAGCAGGACCAACGTTCCTACCAGGAAGCGTGGCCGGCCTAGTGCAGTCATCTTAATGGCAGAGAAGCCGTCTTCAGGGTTTCCACCTGCGTGAACATGTGCGTGTCAGTACAGGTGTGGAACAGGTGTCTCTCCATTAGGAGAGCTAGTAGCTAAACTGGGTTCTCCCTCCCTGGGTTCTAAACTGGGTTCTCCCTCCCTAGGTTCTCCCTTCAGTATCACTGGGTCAGTGTATAATAGTTTGATTGAAATATCGCTTCCTGAAGTGAGAAATCCTGTTTGATTTGTTTCCACCTGACGCTTTGATGCATTTGATGAAGATCTCCATGTGCTGGTCACATTTGACCTCGTCGGCGTAGAAGTATGTGCGAGCGCTTGTTACACGGTCCCGTCGATCGGCAAACCTCCGATGGGCCATGGACCTCCTCTCTCGACGACCCACAAAACAATCAGACAGCCGCAAAACAATCAGACACACCTTCTTCTTTCTCTGCAACCTTTAACCTGCTCTTGCCCTTATCTGCAACCTTTTACACGCCATCCCCTTTAGCCGCAACCTTTATTATGCCATCCTCTTTAGCTGCAACCTTTAAATCGGCATTCCCTTTAACAGGAACCTTTTACACAACATCCCCTTTATCGCAACCTTCTACAGTCCACAGCATAGAAATGCTGAGATAAACAGACATACTCACCAAGCTTTTCTTTTTCTGATACCAGCATACAAGATCTGACAAGGAAGAAACAAAGATATTACTGAACCATTGCTGTGATGTTCCTTTAAACACAGCTAGTTTAATACAATAATAACAGACACAATATCCAAAGAACTAGCAACATGTATTACTCTCACGGAGCTTTGAATGAGAAGATGAGGGGAAACTTAGCTGGCGTTTGGTGTTTATGATGGCCATTAACTTGCAATGTCAGTTGCAGCAGCAACTGGGATTTGTGTAGATGGTACTCTGGTCATCTAAACTGTCTCGCGCTAAACTCCATCACTCCCGCTCATTGCTATTCTGCAGAGACACTGGCATTACACGATTCTAAGCCTACGAGCTGCATGCCAAACTCAGACCCAATCCAAACCATGCACCACTCTTTCACCAACACACCACTGACATTCTGAAGCACTTAAAAGTTTCACCAGAACAGATATTATTAAATATTTAAAGTTTAAGTTGTTCCTTCAGTTCCAGTGAGGTGTCCAGTAGCACTCTACATTGCTTGTTTTGACATCTGTGGATTTCTAACACGAGTCCTGCTTTACAGTGGTGTAACATTGGAATCACACACCACAAATTGTGCTTAGAAGCCTTTTCAGTCTTGAATAGACTGATGGTACTTCCTGTAGTGGTCTTTTCAGGTCATGCAAAACTTCAGTTTCTCGTCTTTCATTTGCTAGGCATTTTTTCTCACTGACTTTCACTGCTTACTCAGTATTTGTTGCAAATTTTGCTTACCAAAATATCCTAATTTCTCTTATTCAATCTACTTACTCTGTTTGGTTTAAAACTAGTTAACTAAATAAGATTGCTCAGTTGAGCTCTGTGATTCTATTTTGTTTTTTTACTATGGTAACCACAGTATGCAAAATCAGATCTGTTTACATCTTAAAACAAATTAATCAAATAACATGAATTCCATAATCAATAGTTCTGATTGAAAAGACATTTTGCAATGGCATATTTGAGATACATATAATAGTGTAAGTGATGTGTAGCCTAATTATTTATAAATGTAAATTTACTACATCTCGTGGATTAAAACAGAACAACAGCTGCACAGAGAAAACAATCTAGTCACATCTGTTATATTGTATTTCTAACAGCCTGGGTTTGCGGAAAAAACGCAAGGTAAGGATGGAATGTCAGTCCCCTTCAGGATGACCAACACCCGGCCTTCATAATAGACACCAGCTCCTACATGGACACCATATCCTCCATTCTCTTTATATTGCACTCTTGGTAATGCTGAAAAGCTGAGCCGTCACTTCTGTGTAACATCGTTACCGGGTCCGGTGGGGTGGACAGTAATGCAATACTGATAGAGGCAGAGGTTCTGGAACACATACACACGATGAACATAAATGAGCTTTTATTAGCCTATGGACAGCCTTGGTCTTCTGCGGTCATAAAAAGCATTTCCAATAAACTGGCCATGTCAAACCGCATAGAGTATGTGATGATTCAGCGCCCTCGTGTGGTTTGTAGGAGTAGAGCAATGTATTTACAATAATTGATGCCTCCTTTTGCAACTTTAGGTAAATGTTTTTAAGTGACTTAGATGCCTGGCAGTTGTGACAAATGTGATGTGGAAAAAAGTATATTTATTACAGCTCGCTATATGCTCTCTCTCTCTCTCTCCCTCTCCCCCCCCCCCTCTCTTTCTCTCCCCCTCTCTCTCCCTCCCTCCAGTGGGCAGTGTTTCTTTTATATTTCAAGCAAAGGACCACTGGGGATTATAGTGCTTGTTTGGAAAGAGTCAGCTGCTATAACAAATTGATACAATTTGTTCAAACCAAACGTCATAATGATGACACAGTAGTGATATAAAGGTGTCATAAGCAATGATATAGTTCTACATTATCACACCAGAGACAAAATCAGATCTAGGAGATTAAGAATATAGGATAAAAAGGTGACAATCTTTAGATCAAACAGCAACACACAAAAAAATATTTGTTTAAAACAAAATAAATGCAGTTGATATTTTGGCTGATAAACTGGGGCACTGACATATTTCTCCTCCTAAATAAAAACCTTTTTCCCCTGATCATTCCTAAAGGGACAGCATTGTTTAATGTCCCAGATTTCACCCAGTCAAGAATGATCAGTAGCCCTGTATTAACCATACATAGTGTGAATCACATCGCAACTACTTACTCAAACTAGAGAGATTGTCCACTTACACTCCCAGTCTTCTTGGCAAGTTATACCTTTAGAGAACACTCAAAAACAGGGAATCTTTACAATGCTCTGTTACTACTGACTATGACCATAATTGACTTAATTTTCCAAATATGATGTGAATTACCATTGAGTGAAGCGTTAGAACATTTTGGAGGGAGGTAGGATGAAGATAGTGTTTCTTAATGCCAACACCCCCAGGGGTCCAAACTGCACTGATTTCAGACTGACATGATTCTCATGTTCTTTGTTTCATTGTAGCTGGGCCGTACATGCTGCTCTGGTGTAAAATTTGCTCAATTCAACACCAACAGGACCTTCTTGAATTATGCCACATCATAAATCAGTGTGTACTGCGTTACCCATAAACCTCTTGGGTGCACCAAGCTGCTGTAGTGAATTGGCATTATTCATGTTATGCAAGATGGCATCTTTTTGGGGGTATAAGAGATTAATCTAAAGGTACACTGACACAGCAGGAGGGATAAAAGGAAGGAAAACACTTACTCCCTTTCTTTCCTGTCAGCCTCTTCCTGTGAGAGATCTTCCTCTATGCTGTAGTCAAGCACAGCTCCTACGCCAAAGGCCCTGTTCTTCTCAATGAGGGGTCTGATAGCTTCATGGTCCTCACCAGCCACAAACTGACCATAGAACGTCATTTTCATCAGCTGCTCAAACACCTTTACACCCAGCAACTTCTCGCCCAGGGCCATTACCTGTTGGAGGGTCAGCAGCAGGCATTTAAAATGTGCAGCTCTGGGTTGGCAAAGCTGCTCTGTCTTTGTTCCTTGGGTGTCCCCTTGAAGGGTCACTGCACATGCCTCCATTACACCACTAACACACCCAATTCAACTCACGAACATCTCAGTATTCAGCAGATATTCAGGAAAGGGAAGACACTAAGTGTCCAGTGCTGAGGGCCACTGGAACCACATTTGACTGTCACTGTGGTACTTAATCTTCATAAAGCAAAACTACTAGATTCCAGGTGTCCAGAAAAAAAAGTAACGAACATTAAAACATACCATGTTGTATGAAGAGAGACAGACAGAGCAGTTAAGAAGTCTTAGCAGTAAATAGGTAGTAGTAAATGCTCAAGTCAAAGTTAATGGAGACGTATGAGAACACACAAGGAAAACGTGAAAATCTGTAACTAACTGGACTGTAACTATCGTTCAAATAGTAAAGCACAGTGAAATAGGTGAAAAGCATTTTATCCTGTTCAAACCAGAATCTCTTGACTACTCTTTGGTAATTTGTATATTCTGTCTCTGTCCACACGGGGTCAGTGTGTGGTTCTACGCGTCAGTTTGCACGTCATGTATAGTTCATGTTGCGCGTCCACGCACTGGTGATGAGACATCTGCAGACACG
>NC_137501.1:5417500-5437500 GCF_041902795.1 Electrophorus electricus
AAGTGTGGATGGGACCTTTTAGGGGTCACATATGGAGGAGGAGGAAGCACAGCATCTGTGTCACGTCCAACCCGCACAGCAGACCAACCAAAAGCCTGAGAACCGGAGAAGAGTCTACCAGACACTGGGCTAGGCACAGAACAGCTGCAAAAAACCTGTATTTAATCTCCCACGGGGCAAACAAGCAGAGCACAGAAAATGAAAGAGACTGATGGATTTTTAAACGATGAGTTTCAAAGACAGAACATTTCTCTGGGTGACATTAACAAACAAAATGTGAGGGGGAGACTTCTAAATGTCTGAGAATGTTTTGTGTCATCACTCCTGTGTATATTAATTGAAAAGGTGTGGTTAAAATGTATCAGGTCAATAGTGTAATTATATAAGTATTGCTAGAAGCTTCTAAAGACCCAATGGGGTGTATATGAGGTAATATATTGCATCTTTCAGTTGTCATTAAAGAAGACATCGCAAGCACAAAATTCCAAGATTCCAAAGGTTTTCCAGAGTTTTCTTCATGGAGTCACTGTCCTCACCCTCATTTTGCTTTCTTAGACTTGCATCTCGGTGTGTTTAATTCTAGGACATGGAATGGTGGAACTAATCACATGAGCCTGTGGCCTCGTCCTGAACCTCTCTGTCATCGTGGCGCTGGGTCACATGATCTCCCAAGAGCCGTTACTTCAAATGCCATGTTTAGATCGCATGTCAGCTGCTTACCACAACGGGTCTTTGCTATGTTTGTATGTGGGGGGCAGGGTGTTATTTGAAGCATCTGCCATTATGTTTTGGAAAGCTACAAATGGTATGCAGATATTTTGTGTGTTCCATGTGAACCACATGAACAATGGGACCTATGCCAAGATAATGCAGAGGCAAATGGAGTTTGGGTCAGAGAAACAGTTACGTCTGCTTCGGCTTGCCTTTGGTTCAGCTGTCTTCACTTGTAAATGGCAGTGTAGGCACATCCCTCTGAGTATCCCCCAGTACAGATGTCTACATTAGCACTTTATTCTCATTTCATTCTCCTGGTTGTAACCAAGTTCAAACAATAAATAGTTATGAAAAAAATAATAACGTACTTATATGAGGACTGCAGGTGACATTCTAAAAATCCAGTGTCCTCGTAAGAAATTACAGTCTTTCGCGGTTATGGCCCAGTTGGTGAGGTGTGGGGTAAGTCCTTGTGTCTCAGAGCATTGAACTGTGCACTCTCTCCACAGGACACCAGGGTCTGTGTGCTGCAGTGGCTGGGGACAGCTGGGAGACGAGTGTTTAACGCGTAAGAACCTCCCACCCTCCATCTTACTCTGCTGGAACTTGCTGAAAAGGTTTTAGAACAATAGAATTAAGGACTAGCAGTGGACATTTTAAAACTCCCAGAAAGGAGAAGTTAGGTTTGGTGTCAACCATCAGTGGTCTATAGCAATGTTTCTTAACCCAGTCGTCAGGGCCCATGGGAAAGTTCCACAGTTTTGCTTTGTTCAGGTTACCGACACATTGGAATAAAGCAGAAATGTGGAACCGTCTAGTGGGTTTTGAGGACTGGGCTGAGAAGCTCTGGTCTATAGGAACACACTTTAATCCACCATGGAACACTGGTGGGATTTTGTAAATAGTAGAATCTGAAGTTTGGCCAGGTCATCTGGGTAGGCAAAGCATTTGAATACACAAGACAGTTTCTGGGAAGCTTTTGATGGGGGTGAAATGTGTAAAATTGGCTTTGTAAATTGCTGATTGAAACTTTAAGGTGACATTTTAAAACTGTATATAGTCTTTTAAGAAACATAGTCCTAAGTTTGTTCAGAGATAGTTTATCGGTCTGTTGAGCAGAGGAGTCTGATTCATGTCCTGTTTCATCCCTAGCTCTTTGTGAGGGCAATTTCACCTGCAAGGAGAACGAGGTGTGTGTGCGACCAAATGAATGCCGCTGTCGTCATGGATATTTTGGAGCCAGCTGTGACACCAGTAAGAGGCCATTTTGTGTTAAGACTTCCTTCCTCACCAACAATTTTGGCATTCTATGCAAATTAAGAAGGATGTGCCAATTGCGCTGTTCAAAACAATAACCAAAACATTCCTTCAAATCCAAGTAGATTTTTCATAAGGTTTGTCAGATGTTTAAGATAGGAAAAAAATTAATAAATAAATAAATTTTATATATATATATATTAGGAATTTGTCTAGAAAAAGAGTATCTCTGTTTTTTGAAGTTAGACGTTCTCAGTCCAGTTCTCAGGACTCCCTAGCCAGACATGTTTGCTCTGCTGTATCTCTCAGCTCACCTTAGCCAGGTAATGAAAGTCACTGCAGTTCTTGGTTACCAGGTTCAGAAGTGTGAGGTACTGGTGCACAACAAAATCTGGATCTGGCTGGCGGTCCCTGAGTCTGGATTGGGAAACTCCTGTTTCCCAGCAATATACAAATGAACCTAATATATTTCTATACACTAATACAAGCATCTCTCCATGCCCCTCCAGAGTGCCCAGCTCAGTTCTGGGGCCCTGACTGCAAGGGAAAATGTACATGTCATCCGAACGGCAAGTGCGATGATGTGACCGGCAAGTGCACATGCCACCCCAACCGCTGGGGCGAGATCTGCGAGAAACCGTGCCCATGCCAGAAGGGCAAGTGCGACCAGGAGACAGGCAGGTGTGCGTGCCACCCCGGCTTCTGGGGTCCGCACTGCAGCAACACCTGCTACTGCAGCGTGAACTCGGTGTGCGAGCAGACCACAGGCCGTTGCCTGTGCAGCCCTGGTTGGTACGGCCGCAACTGCCGTGCGCAGTGTGTCTGCAATGGCTCGCCCTGCGAACAGTTAACAGGCCGCTGCCAGTGCCGCGAGCGCCTGTGGGGCCCCAGCTGCGAGCGCTACTGCCAGTGCATGCACGGCAAGTGTAACCAGGTGGACGGCTCGTGCACGTGCAATCTGGGCTACAGGGGGAAGTACTGCCGTGAGCCATGCCCCGCTGGGTTCTACGGGCAGAGCTGCAGGAACAGGTGAGGAGCGGGAGGGAGAGGGGCAGTAGGGGTGCAGAAATTGCATTCATTCCCCCCTCACCATCATTGGCTTGGTTGTTCGATTGATCTGGCTTTGTTTACAGAGGGATGCTCAGGAACGAATTGGCCCACAATTTGGAAGGTCTTTAAGGTTGCAGTGTTTTGGTTTTAATTGAACAGACAGAGAAGCTTCGGGTTTAGTGGGATTGGGGGTAGTATTAGTAATAGATGGCATATCAGTAATAAGTGTTCTGATTAAGCTTTGGTACTCTACACAAATACAGAAACATTTAGTCAAGGCAGTAAGTCAAGGTGACGCTGGTCATCTCCAGTGAGTGTACTAGGATTTCTTCAGTAGCAGAGCTGCTCCTATGCCCTGTGCATGCTTCTGTATTCCCTCCCCTAACAAAATCGATTAAGTGACAGTCATCAAGCCCTTCTAGGGTAGAGGCAGGCGTGATCATAGCAGGAGGAAATGAAATCTATGTTAATGTTTGAGTGCTACCAGACATACGGAGACAGGGATGTGGGAAAGGTTCGGTGGCTCACCATCCCGCATGGTCCACAGGTGCGGTCACTGTAAGGGCCAGCAGCCTTGCGAGGTGATCATGGGACGTTGCGTCACCTGCGAGAGGGGCTGGAACGGTACCAAGTGCGACCAGATGTGTGCGCCAGGCTTCTTCGGGGAGAACTGCAAGGACGAGTGTCCGCCATGCAAGGACGGCCACTACTGCAACCGCATGGATGGGAAGTGCTCGCACTGCAACCCCGGCTGGATCGGAGACCGGTAGGGCCTCCGGGCACATCGCTCCTTTTAGTTCAGTCTGGTTGAATGAATAGAGTTCAGTTCAGTTCAGTTCAGTTCAGAGAGCTTTTACAGTTTTGCAAAGAGCAGTGAAATTATGAGAACTTATCTTAAGAGATTTAGGAATTGTTATCTGTCCCTCTATTTCTCTGTCTCTCTAACTTTCTCTGCTTTTCCATCTCTCTCTTTCTCCCTGTAGGTGTGAGGTTCGCTGTCCCAATGGCACCTACGGCGAGAACTGTGAGAATGACTGCAGTCACTGTTTTAACAGAGTCTGTCACTTTGCTACGGGAGAGTGCCTCTGTGACCCAGGCTTTTACGGGACTTAGTAAGTCCCGCACTCCTCTCAGTAGACATGCAGGCCATCGTTTGCCTGCCCTCTTTAGGCATGAGGTTCAAGTATTTAGGTTGCTGCTAGGAACAGTTGGAAACTACCTTAAACATTCTGAAGTGAACCGAAAACTAAAGTTGCTTTTCAGCATGTTGCTGGTTATCATTTCAACAGACAAGGTCGTTTGGCACCAGTCACACGCTAACGGAGCTCTGCATTTCCAGATGCCTTCTCTTTCTTTCTTTTTTTTTTTTCTTTCTTTTAATTTTTTTTTTTCAGAAGCCATGGACCCGGCAAACGAAACTGTCTGTGATGGTCCCGGAGCTCCTCCAGTCATGCCCTAGAGAGGTTTTGGTCATGTGAAGGGAGGAAAAGGATTATTTCTCTCACTATGTGGCAATTTTCTCTGTTTCACTGATTTCGCTAACATTCCTGTGAGTTTCGTCTGTCGGTACTGTGGATATCACCTTCAGATCCAATGTTAATATGTTCAGTCTTGATTTCATAAGAGGTGTAAGAAACCTAAAAGTTGAATGACATATGAATGACGTAATCTTTCACATCGCCCTCATCAGTATCATGTACCATCAGTAAAAGCAGTGGTCAAAGAGTGTTTGCTGGGTCAGGATTGTATTGTCCAGACACGCCGAGGGACTACGCTATAGGAAGGAAATGCTCCACAGCATGATGTCCCCCTCTGAGTTTTGGTTCCTCTTATGGTTTCCTCCTCGTGTTCTAGGGAGTTTTTCCTTGCCACTGTCGGCCTTGACTTGCTCACTGGGGCTTGGACTTGAACATTTGTAAAACTGCTTTGTGACAACATCTGTTGTAAAAAGCGCTATACAAACAAATTTGACTTTTTAAAAATGATCATTACAGTTAATGGAATATATGTATATTCCTGGCCACAGATAATAATAGCATTCCTCTCAATGTTGAAATGAAAAAGTTTTAATAATTATTTCTTGTTTGTTTATTCTTGCAGTTGCAATCTGACCTGTGAGTCTGGGCAGTTTGGGGTGAATTGTGCACAAACCTGTCCATGCCATGATAAAAACTGCGACCCAGTGTCTGGAGCCTGCAATCTATGTGAGACAATCCTTGTTTGTGTGTGTGTGTGTGTGTGTGTGTGTGTGTGTGTGAGCTTATTGTGCTCCCCCTCTCATTCTATAGGCTTTGTTATGTCATTTGTTTTGGAGACGCAGGAGAGTTGCAGGACTGGTGAGATATACTTGTGGGTGTCTTACCTGTCAGATTTTCCATTGCATCATGGGAAGTGAAGGAGATGATGTGATCTGGTGTAATGGGTAGGCTGGGTAATCTGAGGAAGAGTCAGGTAGATTAAAGGGCAAATACCATAACTAGTGTCATTTCTAGGGAAAAGTGGTCTGTTGGAGCCTTTTTGTTTGTCTTGAAATGAGTCTTAAATTGACAAGGGTAACACCGAACTTCTGACCAAAGATCAGAACAATTAAACATGTGAATTAGGTTCATTAGGGCAGTGTTAATGATGCGGTGTGTGGGCACTTTAAAACTCCTTGTGCTGTGCCAGAATCAGGGGCATTGTTTCAGCGTTGTTTAATGTGCAGGCCATCATGTGTTGGTCCATGTGCTCGTGATATGGCTCACGTAGCCATCAAAGCTGAAGGAGGTGGTGATTGGGAAGGAGGATGAAATCTGTCAGTGTCTGGCAGCGTTCGGAGTTTCTAAATTATCCCTCTTGTAATCTCAGAGTATCTCTGAAATATCACAATGTCACAAATGTTACTTTAAATTCAAAGTCGAAGATGAATAAGTCCCCTCAGGCACTGGAAGCAGATGTTATTGTCAACATGTTGTTAGGAGTGTCCGTCCATGTGTGTGTGTGTGTGTGTGTGTGTGTGTGTGTGCAGTACTATGTAGGTCACTGTAGTAGACAGCTGCAGTTCTTACCATGGCCACCTTGATTGTGTTTCCAGAGTGGTGTCTGATTTTTACGGCTGTATCCTTTGGCTCTTTTCCTGCTATGCTCACAAGAGCGCTGCTTCTTAACGAGGAGAGAAGTCCTTTAGGAAGAGAGTGAGAGGGATAGTGAGAGAGTCACAGAGCCAGAGAGAGAGAGTGAGTAAGAGGTCAGTAGAGGTTTTTGGAGGTACTCAAGAACAGCAAACAATAATGTCACCATGGCAGCCCTTAGCCGGGCCTGGTTTTGCACAACTGTGCTGTAAGAGGACTCACTCACACTCCACCTGTCCCTCCCTCACATCCCACTGCGTGACCACTGCAACCACTCCACTGGAACAGATAGTGAAGTTTTCCTGTAGTCACTTTACCGTCAGATACGCGGGCGTAATTGTGGACGTGCGTTTGCAGAAATCACGTTCAATTTATGGCACGATACGGGAATTTGTGGGATGCAAAAAAAAGTCTCGATGGCGTCCAGTAGTGTCACGTGGACTGGTGGTCCTCTGGTTTTCGTCTGTGATACTGAAATGTCTGCTGAGAGCTGTGAGACAGTGTTGACTCTACAGGCTTTTTATTCCCACTGCCTCCTTAGATCCTAACCAGCGGATGGGTGTAATCGCCGCAGCAACGCTTGTTTCCTTTCTACTGCTCATCCTTCTCTTGCTGCTTTGCTGCTGCTTTTTCTGTGGCAACAAGTACCGCAATAGGTGAGTAAGCCAAGAACCACACAGCCTCCCCTCTGCTCCCTGTAGGAGTCAGGGCTGCATGATATGGGCAGAAATATTGTATCACGATTATATTGCTCCACGCTCTGACTGCGATATGCAGTGCTTTATCAAAACAGCCACAACACCCGCATCCGAAATGAACGTCGGGTACAGATGCTCACAGCGCAAATACAAAACAATGTGATTTGTTTGCATATTGCATCCTTCTGTGACATCAGTATTGCAATGGCCAGTAATTCAACAGTGATTAGCAAATGATGTATTGTGCGGCCTTAGTAACACTGCATCGCTCTATGTGTAATAAAGTTCCAGTATACTGACATATTGCTGTTTCAATGTAAAAGCTCTGAATTTTTTGAAATTCTCTTTCAGACTACTGTTAACTACTGGTTGAAAATTCTAGAACTTTCCTGTAGCTCCATCATTCCATCATTATTATTTCTGCTGCAGTAATTGTGTGCAGCTGTTATTTTTGTTTTAGAGCAATAGAAAACCACGTTTTTCAAATATGTCCCTCTAATGAGTGTGTAATGACTTTTTGGTTTATAAGGTCTCTATGCACATTGTATATATTGAACTCTTCAGCAAATATGCTGTCTTTTAACCCCTTAAGTGTCCGATTTATTATTTTAAGGCATAGAATTGTGCAATAAGTTATTCCGTAACTACTTTGAATCTACTATGAATGGTTGGTAAGAACCAGAGTGAGGAAGTTTAGACCTGTTGGAGAGTCTTGTCCTGCTGGTGGGTCCTTGAAGTGTAAGGATCTAAACTTATCTGCTGAAGCCACACAATAATTGAGTTTTACAAATTGTTCATACCTCTCGTCACACTGCACACAGATCCTATGCACACAGTGGTCTGATTGTAGACATATACTGTGGAGCAGATAAGGTTGATCTAATGTTCATCTCCTGCCTACAGTCTAGATCAGGACAACTACACAAATAGTAAGAAGGCCAAAAGAATCCTGTGTGGGCGATTTAGCCGCATCAGTACCAAGCTGCCCAGGATCCCCCTTCGGAGACAAAAGATGCCCAAAATTGTTGGTATGTTAACATTTTTTCAGCTCTAGAGTGGATGTACACTCACAGAGTAATGAATGGCTCCTCTCTGATGTTGTGGAATAAAAGCAGCTGGTCCACTTATGAATGCATTATTTATTTATTGGATGTGATCATTGTTACACCATCTCTTTGGGCTTAAGCATAACACATCCTTTTTGATATCAGTTTCCCTCTTCACTGCAGTGTGTCTGTCTGGACCGTTTGTAATGGTCCACTCATCTTTTTCATGTTCACACAAAGAAAAGTGTAGCTTGCATTTTTAAAAGGTTGTTAAAAATGAATCCTGTCAAAAACGTTCTCATATGACATCAATGACGCATGTTTCACTTCTCATTCACCCGACATGTGCTGTGCTATTTTTAATAGCAGCTATTCGCTGGATAGCTATTATCCCTCCGTTGCCATGGACTGAGATGACATATAAACACTCTCAGGTGACTTGGTTTTACCGCGTCTGTTCGTGGGCTCTAGAGCTCATGATCAATGTGCATACGTGTGTCTCCCTGGGCGCAGGGCACACTGACTCACCTGTGGGGCATAATATCCACCCACTTTGGAGCTGCGATGTCTGGATCTGGCTGGAGAAGAGCAACGGCCTGATGCACTAGGGCAGAAAGGCGAGCCTGAGCAGGCCGAGCTGACTCTCGAGGCGGGCCGAGCTGGCCCTCGCAGTGGGCCGAGGTGGCCCTCACAGCGGGCTGAGCTGAAGGGAGAGCCTGAGCAGGCCGAGCTGGCCCTCACAGCGGGCTGAGCGGACTCTCAAGGCGGGCCGAGCTGGCTCTCGCAGAGGGTCGAGCTGGCCCTTGTAGCAGCCCTGGCTGCTTTTCAAGGGCCTCAGCATAGCGGAAGGCTCCGCATCGTGCTCTGATTGCGCTTAGCTCCCTGCAGTGCAGCACGGCTGCATTATTCCCGACTCTAACAGCACCCCCTCCCAGCTCATTCCCCTTTCCCCTCTCGGACAGCTTCCCCCGAGTGACCTTTATTCAGAGACTCTTTTTCCCAGTGTTGAGCTCATGTGGTCCCATTGGGAGGCTTTTTTGTTTGTTTTTGTTGTTGTTGTTGTTGTTGTTGTTTGGGGGGTAATCGAAGTGCTGACACAAATATTATGATCTTTCAGTGCAGATGATCAGTATTATGTTCTTATTTGTTGAGTAATTTATGAACAACTTCCACTTTTGTGGGTTTCGCTTCCTCACAGTACGTAGCAAATTGTTAGAGGGTGGCTGTGGTTCTAGATAGATAAAACATGCTGAAAGGGGAAATTGTTTCTCTAAAAAAAGTTTTTTCCTAAAAACACAGCACCATCCAGAAGCTGGAACACCCGGGTGCGTGACTCATTATCACATAGCTCCTGTTACGTATCGTCTTTTCTCTCTCTTGAGCAGATTAATTGCATTATTCTAAAATAATTTCATTATTCTAAAAGGGTTTGGTTGTTTGAACTGCATGAATTTCGTCTCATTTACTTTTCTGCCTTTGCCTGTGTGGGGCCTGCAGACAGTCACGAGGCAGGGGCTAGATTAAAAGGTCCAGCCTGCCTGAAGCCATTCCACTCTGTGAGAGACATGTGCTTCATCACCCATTTGTCACATTATATGAGTCAAAGAGTCATTGTGCCTGCATGGAAGTTGTCACTAAAACAATAATATCTTTTGTTGGCTTGGGTGGGGATAAACTCCAGAATGTTTCAATAAAATCCCTGAAGCTGCAAAAACTTAAGAAAAAAAAAATGTAACAAATAAAACGCTAAAAGCAAGAATTTTTTGTACTGTAGAATGAGAAATCATAACAGCAGTATTTCAGCAGGCGATAGAAAGTGAGGCTAAATCAAGTTACGCCAAATTCAAGCCGCAAAAGCCTGTTTATTTTATTAGCCTCTGCAGACCAAAAACACGTGGAGGCTGAAATACCGTGTGAAGAACACAAAGTAATGCACCTCTGTGTTGCCACCTTGAACCTCTCAATGAAAATATCTTTATTGTTTCTCTTTTTTCCCTTTTTCTTGGTGCAGGCCAGTGGCTCTGCTGTTCTCATTGGTGGCCTGTTTCATTCAGGTCTGCTTACTTTTTCTTCTTATTCCCAACTCCCTTGCCCTCCCTTTCTCCCCTGCAGTAACTCTACCTTCATAGAGGCACCTCTAGCATCTCAAGTACTTAAGGAGAGTGGGGGTTGGGCCCAAAACAGGAAGTTGGTTGGGCCTGAAACAGGAACCAAATTGACCCGTTGGCCTGTTTTTGGAGTGATTTTGGACCAATTTAGATGTCTTTTGAGTCATTTTTATTCTGTTGATTTTGGGTGACATTGGATGCATGGCGGTCTGCTGCACTAAGCCTGTGTGCAGAACCCACGCAAGCAGAAATATGCTGAGCAAACTGGCAGAGATGTTGCTAATGAGAGCCTATGAACCAAGTGTGTTCTTTACACGAGAAAAAAACAATGTCAGTTAACGTCCTCTGCACATTTTTACTGGAGATGATTACATAATTTATGTTGGACATTTCTACACTAGTAACAGAACATACGCATTTTCAAGCATTCAGTCTCTCATGTTCCCTTCTACTGTTCCTGTTTGCTACCAATGGACACGGTGTGATCCTGTGCTCACATTGAGACAAATCGCATTCAAAATAACCACGAATCGAGAAGACATGTTCAGCTCTTTCATTGGTCTTGTGACTTCCACAGGCCTCTCTAGAAGGGCAGTTTAGAGAAGCTGGTGTCAGCTGCCATCCCTACTCTCCTGACACCCTGCAGTTGTTTGGGCCAGTGCAACTGAGATGCAGCAAGAATGTACTGTGGTCAGACCCCCATAGCAGCGTCCAGAGTCCAAAGTCTGGGACCCTCTCGCTACTCTCTGGGAGTGACCGAGCTCTGCAGTTGTCAGCCTTGCACTAATGCCACAGGAACAAAGAGCTCAGTCTGCTAGCGCTTGGTTCTCACGTACGTGCCATGGCAATTTACGACCTGGCATTTATATGCGGGTTAACGTGGCTAATGGGCTAGCCATCCTCACGCGGTCTGCCGTGATTAGCCGGCTATCCGGCCGAATGTGAGAAACATGAGAGGGAGGGAAGCATGTGGGATGTCGCGTATATGTTTAAAAAGTCAAGGCATGTTAAGCCCGTCTGTTGCCTGAGCGTCCGCTGTTTCCATTCAAAGATAGCCTGAAATCCAAATGTTAGTTGATGTCTCTGGTGGTTTCATGTGTAAGTCATCAGTATCATATCATTCAATATACACATTTCTAAAATATTTCTATTAAAATTCATTATAAAATATAGAGAAAAATATTAAGCAATATCATGGTTTACCTTCCCCATGTCTACCCACTTTTCCTCAGAAATACATCACAATACAAGTTGAGTTTGAAGCTTAGATGTCATAACTTTTGTTTTGCGACCTGCATTATTACAGTTTTTATTTATGGCTGTATAAAGTATATGCTGTTTTCCAGCTATTTCCAAACTGCTGAAATGCCCTTGTGCATTGCCCTTACCGTCACCTACACCAGGACCAGTCACTGGAAATGTGGAGATTACATTCAGTCGCCACACTGCCTGGGACAAGCACTGTGCTTTAGTCATGGATTCACGTCCATGAAGTCCATGAAATGACTTTCAGAAATCATTACAGCTGTCCGTCTTCAAGTACTAACCCTAGTGTTACAGGCTAATACAATTGCTAAGTGCATGTTAGGCATGTTCTGGTGATTCTCGGATGTGATGGGCATTTCCTTGGACAGTTTAGATGAAAGGGCCAAATAGCTTGCATCATGTGTCAGAGCTCTGTAAACAGGCCAAGCTCGTGGGGTAAACGGCCCTTCCCGCGCTTACTAGCCGAAAGCAGATGCGAAACTCAGGCATCCAACAGCTGGATCTCTTCTCTAGGTCAGCAAAAAAACATCAGCCATGAGTCAGAAAAGTAGTCCTGGTCTTTGGAAATGTCCTGACCTACATTACAGATCTGGAGGCTAAATTACGTTCTTTACCAATGAAGAAGGTTCCACTGTAATTAGTTAGATAACATTTATTCATCCTTAAAATATGTAGTGATATTTATGGATGCCACAAATGTGATATCATTTATCTTATGCAAAACCATGAATTACTTCAATAAAAGCAACCACAGAAATAATTTTAAGTCATAAATCTTTATTGGACTATGGTTAGGGTTAGTAATCCTAGGGCTAAAGTTGTCAAGTTTTAAACATTACTGTCAGAGGAAAATATATTTATATTATAAATATATTTCTGTAGTGATAAATCAATATGGAATTAATTTCTTCCATCCCTGTGAAAGGATTTTCCAGCTTTCTAAACACATTAGTGACTTTGTTTCATTCAAACACATCCGCTCCTCAGATGCTATCAGCTTTTGTCTATCTCTTGTCCAGGCTCAGGTTCTTCCTGTTTCACCAGGAGTTGTCAAAGGGCCCTTGTTTCAGGTAGAACCCAGTGAGCCCGCCTGTGTCTGCCTGTCCTGACCCTTGCGTTTATTTTAATTTTTTTCCTTCCCATTGCTCAGTAGCCAGCCACGACCCTGAGAGCAACTTTAACTGTAGCTTCATTGAGCCTCCCTCTGCTGTGGAGCAGCCAACCCCATCATGGTCCTCCCAGGAGTCCTTCTCTTCCTTTGAGACGAGCGAAGATGGCCCCGTGTACTGCGTGCCCCATGAGGGTGAGTTGCCGCGGAAACTCGCACAGACTAGCTGTCTGGTTTGGCCAATAGGGAGAAGTGATTGGGGAATTGGAGGGTCTCTGAACAATTTTTGGGCAGACCCAGTTTGAAGGAGAGCAGTTTGGAAAAGAGATCTACTGGAACGGTAATGCCAGGCCTTGAGGCCTGCGTCCTTTGTGCACACGCATAAACACAAACAGGAAATGGTATGAATGGCAAAGTCTGCAGTGTGAAACCTGCCAAATCATGAATCATTTTCTTGTGTAAACGGTTGAGCAGGAGGTGAATAAGGATTGGTGGTTTCCGTTGGCATAACCCAGACAGAAACAATTTTTATGTGTGTGTTGTAACATGACTTTTTGTAAATCATGAGAATCAGGAAGTCCTATGAGAAAGAAAAGAGCCAAATGCTAACAAATAGTTTCACTATGTTTAAATTACATCAGTTACACTAACAGAGACACACAGTGTCTCGAACCTCTAGGTATAGTTAGTTGTCTGTGAACTATTAGCATTCCTTTTTTAATTCATAATTACACCCAGACCAGTATAATGCTAATTGATGCTCAACCATTTATACACACGTATTACAATACTCACACTGGCAGTTCAAAAGGCCTAACAATCCTTCTCTAACCACTTTCTACTCTCATGTTCCATTCAGATACTGTAAATGAAAGCAATGTAAGGCCCAGTCCCAACATCCCTGCAGAGAACATGGTGGGCATTAGCGAGGAAGATGCCGGAGAATACACATCTCTCAAAGAAACGCAGACAGCCACGAAGCAGCCCAGCAGCGATGCCAGCAAGCAGCCACTTCTGAAGTCTTCAGACAGCGAGGGGTCAACGAGCAGCAGTGAGCCAACCATGGGGGAACTTTATGCCCGAATCACTCGCCTTTCCAAGAACTCGAAGGAGGAGGAGGATGGGGGAACCGCTGACACCAAGGCCAACGACAAGCCCCCGTCACCAGGGAGGACCAAACCACGCCCGCCTGACCCATCTACCAAGCCCAAGGTGTCCTGGATCCATGGAACATCTGGAGCTGGTCAGTCAGAGAAAGGCCATGCACCATCCCCGCCTAAAGAAAAGAAAAGAATCTCCAGTGAAGGTTCTGGAAAGGGGGAGGAGAAACATCGATCGAAGGAGAAGTTGAACAAGAAAGGTGAGCAGAAGAACCAAGATGGCAAGAAGAGTGATGGGAATGAGTCTCCAAGTAAGAGCAAAGCCCACAAAGCTTCGGATCCTATCGAGCATATCAATGGAGCAGTCCAGAATGCCTTAAAGAAGATTGGAAACTTCCATTCTGAAAGGAAAGGTGACACAGCCAAAGAACCACCCAAAAGCCCAAACATTATGCATCCTCACATGAACTCAGAGGCTGCCACTCTTCTTGCTGCCCAGTTGAAGGAGAAGACTCAGAGCCTGAACCGTAACGACGGTCTTTCAGTGGGCATCAAACCTAATGGGGTGTCTACACCCCAGGCTAGCCGGGAGAAGCCCACACCACCCCAGAAGGCCAAGCGTTCTGTGACTGGAACCAACAAACCCCTTCTACCCACGTCGTCCAACCTACAGAAGATGGTGGCTCCTGTAACAGACTCTTCTACTCCTGATTCCAAAACCCCAGAAAAGCAAGCCATAAATGGGACCAAGGTAGTGGGGGCAGCAGACCCAACACCTAAGAAAACACCCATTAAAAAACCACCAAGGAAGAAAGGCAAAGATGGAACTGCAGAAACAGAACCCAAGACCACTCCAAAGACAGCTATTATGCCTCCTCAGATTGTTAAATAGACAGTGCAGTTGGATATTACTGGGCTGAACTTGCAGTGCCTGACAATACTGAACGAAACCTTTGACTTAATATTTTCCTGCTTTGTGTTCATGATAAGAAATCAGTTCAATGGTTATCAAATGGAAGAGCTGCGTACCAGATTTATTGTTATGAGGGTTTCTTTGTTGTTGTATTTGTGTTTTAATTATTTTGAAGTCCGGGACGGGCTTGAAGAAGGAACAGTCACTGGTTCACATGTGCCTTGAAAGGAACAGTTAGTATAACTTTCAAAGGAGTTCAGCAGTTTTATAGTTGTAAAAGAATTTAAAGTAATGTAATAAGCTTATTTTATATGTTTTATATGCCAGCATATCTACATTTACCAAAGTGCATTCATCATATCATTTCAGGTCATCATGTGGTCTAAATGACAATGATTCATCATTATCAATAGGATTTGTTTTTAATAATTATCTGAGCAATATGTACAATTATCATCACATGCAGTATTTCGCTCAGTATAAATAGAATGGTACTATGGTTAATCATAATTCTCTGACAAGTCTCTGACACCATTGTTATACTCTGAGCAAATACTCTCATTCCATTACAATGCCCTGGGTTATATATCCACATATTTGTCACAGTGTAATGAGTCCTTATGTGACAGTGTGTGATTACATCAAGCCATAAAGTGGTATATGTTACAAAGGCAGCACTCATTGACAAACACACGCTTATGAGCTTTTATCAGGTTACTGACTCATGAGTCAGTTCTCTCAGTTTTTGAATTGACTATTCATGTTGATTTGTTTCAGTAATGCATAAAGCATGTCTCTTAACTGTGGGCCACAGATAACGTCATGCTGCTGATTTCACAATGACAAGATCACTAACATTTTCTAAGCTGTTTGATAGAATATCCTAGAACTCCAGTCAGTGCTTCTGGGTTGTCAGTAGTTAAAGAAGTAAAGACAGTGATGGAGTTGGAAGTGAAGGCTTTCATCACCTTAGCTCCGATCAGAGCATGTGGACAACAGACTTTGGACTGGCGAGAGATTGATAGACGGTGTCTCGTTATAGTTACACAAACAACGTCTGGTGCTCCTTTAATTGAGGGACATATATAGAATTAACGGTGAGCAAATGGAGCTAGTGATCACTTCTAACCCTGAGGCTTTAGCTTGGCTGTGTGTGTGTGTGTGTGTGTGTGTGTGTGTGTGTGTGTGCGTGTCCACAACTGAAATTCCCAGAATTGTCAGCTATTCTCCAAGAGTGCAGCTTGTTATGCTTAATGTGCTTTATGTAAAGAGATACAAAGCTCCAGAAGTCCTCCTGTGCACCATAACACTGCAGTATCTTTACTCCTCATCCACGGTGAGCTTACAGACTGCATTACTGTTATGGTTCTGCACATGAAAAGGTAGATGTTTGTCTAGTCACCATCACTACACTCATAGTTGAGGTACCACTTACTTGTTTCTTAAGCCCATGTTTTAGATTCGTTTGATGTATATGTTCTTTCCGTTGATGTTGAACCATCTATTCAGGTGGCAGTCAGACCGTTTCCACCCAGGTAGTTCCCACAGGCTCACCCATAACAAGCTGACCACATAAATGCTAGCTAAATGAAAGAATGAAGCTCTTATTCTCAAATCAGAGCCAAATAAGGATGTTTGAGGAGGCATTTGCATATAATGTCACAATTGATAGCCTTAAAGCACTTGTAGGTTATTCTCAGAATGCACTGGGACCGTGCCCGCTGAAAGCAAGGACAGTGGGAGAGAGATTCATTAAAAACTGGACAATAATGGCGTTTTAAATTGTTTTAGCGCTGAACATCAGCTCTGGCTCTGGCGGGAGTGGTGGAGTGTTCTAAAATCAAGCAATATTATTGAATTTGATGTATAGTAAAGATTTATACAGTCGATCTTTCTTTATATGGTACAACAAATGTCCTTTTTTATAATGGTTATTTTTCTACTTGCCAAGATATTTTGTAATGATATTGTTATCTATGATTGTAAGCTGTGCTTATACAACTTATATTTTGCTCTTTTTTTTGTCAAATGAACTGGCTTTCAATTTTGATAAGGTCATCCCCCTGTTTTTACATTCAGACATCAGGTACAAATTTATGTGTACAGACATTTTCCTGTTTACTTAGATGTGTTGTCGCTTATTCACATTTCTCTGTGGAAGGTATTGTTTTCAATGAACGATAAATCGTATGATGCAGAGGTCAGTGAGAGGTCAACTTTATCTAGCCGCATAATCCACATCCTGCATTTCTTACTTAATACACTCTTGTGTAAGATGTATGACAAAGAACAAATGCTCATGTTTTTGCACAGAGTATGAAATCTACTATCAGCTACAGTATATGGTATTATAGGAGTTTGAAGACTGACTCTTTTGTTGGACCTGCTCTTTGTTCTGCCGGGGGTCTGTGTGGAAGCAGAGTCCAGGGCTCTCACTGTGGGTCTCTTTCTCACTGCCAGTTTGTTTTCATGTTGTTAACGTGATTGTTCAGTTACTTGCTTTTGAAATAAAAACGAAACCTGTAGCTCCTGAACCCGAGGCCTCAGCGTGAGTCATAGTCCTTGTTGGACTTCTGCATTCAGGTGTGGATGAAAAGTATTTATAATCCATAGCAGCCTTCGTTATGGGTCTTCGGTACTGCTGTTTAGAATTAGAAGTGATATGTAAACACTGGTATAATGTGGGGATGACTGGGACACAGCTTTCTTGGACCTCAGTCTAGTTCCCACTCAGAGAGTCAGACTACCAGAGACCTAATGCACACATGATTGCTGAGCTCAATCTCCGAGCGAAATTATGCAGCACGTTTAGTGACCGGCTTTTGCGTTTGCTTGGTGTTTAAGTTGAATGTTGGGATTCCTACGTTTCATTGTAAATACGTTCCATGTATTTTCTTGTTTGTTGCCAAGGCATCTTAACCACTCAACTCATCCATGATTTTTTCAGGAGGAATATCTGATGGTTCAGGCACCTTTTTCTCTGTCGTCTTAGGTACAGCAGGTTAGGTGGGGTTGGGTCGAACTCATCAAAGTAATAAGCGTGCAGACAATGTGCATATTCACAAGGAAATGTAATTTATTTGAAGTGATGTTCCAAGATGGAAGTTGATTCTCTTCTCCTCTTCTTGAGACCCACATCAAAGTTCTGTCTGTTGTTAACCGGTATCGTGCACAGAGTGTTCAGATACGTCAGCGTCACACTGCAATGAAAAGTACTGAGGAATGAAGAAACCATGTTGTTTACTCCTCTGGGAATCTCAGAGAAATAAGGCTTATAAACTGAGGCATAATCCAACCTTCTCTTCCAGGTTTGATGTCATAATGTTGTTTCGTTCGTAAGTGGATATTGCTCATGAGGATATACATGATGGATGACATAATAGCCCTAATGATCAGGAGAGGGGTGTGTGATATTGACCTCTATCTGTGTGTGTGTATCTCTGTCTGAATCTCCTTGCCCTTTCTCCCTCTTGTTCCTGCTGTAATTGATGTTTTGCGGTTTCCGCTGACTCCTGGCTGGCTCTGCAGCGCGAGTGCGATTGTCCAGGAGAGGACTGACCAGAGCAGTGCGCTGCGTTCAGGCTCATCAAAGCACGGCAGAGTTCCCAGAGCTGGCCGGCCAGCCACACAACAGCCTCTTTCATGCAGGAACAGTGGGGAGCCTGTTTAAGGGGCCCCGCCAGTTAAAGCATCAGGCGCAGCATATTGGCACGTGTTTCTCTTACCTTCTTTTATTTAAATGGGTAGGTAAGAGAAACGGGGGGGGGGGGGGGGGGGGGGGTGTATCATGGGTAGAAGGACTCAAGGGAAGAAGAAGAGAGACAAATGAGCCCTGAATATAAAAACAGAGAAGTGGGGATAGACTTGCACTCACACACACACACACACACACACACACACACACTCTCCGACAGACACACACAGACAAACGTGTTTTCACTTTGCTGTGTTGGCACGAAATGCCACTTGCCTGTGGGAAGTGTGTTTTTGTGTGTGCGTAACAGACTAAACCAAACCCCTAAATGGATGCATTAGATTTTTTCAGCCACAACTAGTCATGAGTTAACCGAGGTTCCCTTGCTTTTACCTGCATCGTATGTACATCTGAGCATTAGCTGCATTCAGGTTACAAGTGTGCGGAAAATGTTTGTACACCATAGCCGCCTATTTTACAGGACATGGTTAACGGTGTTCAGGATTAGAAGTGATATGTAAACACTGGGATAATGCAGGGCCGCATGGGACACAGCTCTCGCCACATTTCAGAGCTGGACCTCAGCTTAGCTCCTGCTCTGTGAGTAAGACTACCAGAGATCAAATGTGTTCGTGAACAGATCTGGACAGATGCACGCACACATAAACACGGACCGCAAAGACAAAACAGGAGCACCACACATGTCTAATCCCCCACCATGGCCACCAATGACAGAGAGAGAGAGGGGAATGTGGAGTGGTGAGAGGACAAGCTGAATGCTAGGCTGAGATCTTCGCTCCAATGAGAATCTAAGGATCTCTCCTCCAATCGAACTTCGGGCCCCGCGGTACGGGCCAGCCCCTACAAGCAGAAGCCTGTTCAGAATCCACTGTTGTTATGGCAACAAGAACAGATTGCTTCCACATCTGGTAGCTATTTCAGCCCCTGTAGGGAAGAATGGAGCAGGAGAAAGAAATTTATGAGTGAAGGGGAAAAAAGACAAAAACATTTTCTGCAATGCAAAGCCGAAAGAAGCCCGAGGTGGAGCTCTGCTTAAGTGGGGAAACAATAGGACTTGTTTGATTATTTTTTTTATTGCTCCAAGTCATGATCGAGCCTGAGACGGAGTTGTGTGTGTGTGTTTGTGTGCGTGTGTGTGTGTGTGTGTGTGTGTGTGTACGTGCGAGACGTTGGCTCTGCTCAGGTGACATCCACCATTGCTGTGCAGGGTGAATCCAAACTCGGCAAGACCCACAAGATGTGAAGGCCAGATACTATGCTGAATTACTCTCACAATGTTCCAGTTAGTATCTGGCCCTGAAATTCAGAGCAAAACTTCTTTCACACACATACATGGGTGGGTGTGTGTGGGTGTGTGTGGGTGTGAATTTGTACTCTCTCTAGAGGGAGAGAGATGCACACACACACACACACACACACACACACACACACACACACACACACACACATATATATATATATATATATATATATATATATATATATATATATATATATATATATATATATATATATATATATATGGGAAACACATATATATATATATATATATATATATATATATATATATATATATATATATATATATATATATATATGGGAAACACATGCCTGATACCAGACTGGTACGTACAATGCTATATGTTTATATATATATAAAACATATAGCATTGTACGTACCAGGGTCTGCCACACTGTCTGGTATCAGGCATGTGTTTCCCATATATATATATAAAACATATAGCATTGTATGTACCAGGGTCTGCCACACTGTCTGGTATCAGGCGTGTGTTTCCCAGGAGACCGGAGTAAAAACAGCATACGTGTCCTTACAGCCCTGCCATGAGAGGCACTTACTGGAGAGGCGTTTGGCTCTAGTTTAGGACTTGAGCCACAGCATGCTGACCTCGGCACT
>NC_137501.1:5442500-5455000 GCF_041902795.1 Electrophorus electricus
CAGCAGGGGTGATCAGTGCACCTGTATTTCCTCCTCACCCCTCTCACTCACCCACTCCAGTGAGCCCTCAGCATGCGTCTCACTCTGCTGCTCATTCTGACTCTCTGCGCCCCAGCGAGGGCAGCGGGAAACACAACAGAGACTCCCAACAGCCAAGAGCAGCTCGTTGTAGCCAGGGCTAAACTGTTGGTGAGTGTCTGACAGAGGCTTGTTTGTTGTTGCAGTTTGGTTTTGTTTATGTCTGTTTCATGACACTAGGTGAATGTTTCTCAGTAATTTCTCAGTGTTAATGTTATTAAAGCTTTGGTACAGAATTAGAGCTTAAATCACTGAAGGTTGGTTGTTCTATTGCAACAGTGTAGGGGGTTCACGCTCTCCCATCATGGGAAAGTGGTATAGTGAGTAAATTTACATACATACATACATACATACATATGTATATAGATTCCAGGGAATAACCGCAGTGTTCTGTAGTAAAAAATGTAGAGCTGGTCAAAACTGCAGTGAAGCACACAAGGTTTCCAGACAAACATTTTGGACAGAGGTCCTTTATCAGCTGTGCAAACAATATATATATATATATATATATATATATAGGTGGTTATATTTCCATGGGCCTTCTATTGGAGGTCTGGAGCAGGGGGTGGTGCAGTAGTTTTGCTGTTCCTGGGATTGCACTCTTCTGAGTTTGATGTTGTCATTCCTGCAATATGTTGGAACTACTCCTCCTTCTTATGGATCACAGCCCCAGGTATCCCTGTCGCCACCGGGACAACATCGGTGTTAGCCTTCAACATTCGCTCTATATAACCTCCTACATTCGCTCTTTCAGTCCCTGATATTTTTCCAACCTTTCATATTCCTTCCTTTAGGGATATACTTTAGCTGTTTCCATCACTAGGGACTGCTACATCTATTACCACTGCTTTTTTTCCCCTGCATTTTATCCACTAGCACAGTGTCTGCTTGGTTCTCCACTACTCTGTCTGGATCTGATGGTCCCACAGGATCTTAGCCTTTTTGCACCCCACCACTCTCTGTGGCTCTGGCATTTGTTCCTGTATATGATTCCTCTGTCAGTCAGTCGTGTCTCTTGGTGGAGGCTTTCCCTGCCTGCATCTTTCATCCTGCTACAAGTTGCTGGACTGTCTAAGACAGGCTCCGCTGCACAGTGCTTGATCTTCTGTTGTCAGGATTAGAGCCTCTGCGTCGTACCACAGTCCAGTGAGCTCTAGTTTCCCTGCTGCTATCGATTCAGTTTTTTTTTTTATACTTCCTGTTCCTTACCTATGCTGTGATCCCCTTAATCTGCCATTATATATATATATATATATATATATATATATATATATATATATATATATTTGTAATAATGTGTAACAATACACATATTCTGTATTTACTCTATTATTTTCCATAATGTTTGTGCCGTTAGTGTTTATCTGTAGTGTCATGTTAGTACTGACCTGTATAGAGTATCTATACACTGCCGCAGTTGTTGATATAGGATCAGTTTAACTGTGGAGGATTTAAAAAAAAAAAAAAAAAAAAACCCTGTAAGAGTTCATTCAACATGGGCGATTTTACTATGTATATAATGAAGCTAAATAAGTCTGTAGGTCTGTAAAACAAGCCATTGTTGTCTACTTTATCATTCCATATGTTGCTGCATTTTGTAAAAGCTGTCCGGACTGGATTGTTGGTCTCCTTACTGGTATTCAGCCTTCCAGACTGCACCTCCGATCATAACTGTGTGATGGACAACAATCTTTCCCCAGTTTCTCTCTGTAATTCTTCACTGCACAAGCACACTGTGTGCCACTTCTGTACACGGATGATAAAAGGGATTGTCCTTTAGTAACTGTGCTACTGGCTGTGGGCTGATGACTTCTTCCCTCTGCTAAGGCTCCCAGTGTGGTGGGATGATCCATAAAGAAGATGCCGGAGCTCTACAACTTCCTCATGGAGCGCTGGGCCTTGTAGTATCCTAACCCTGGCACAGATTAGCATGGAAATGGCTGTACAGATTCTATAGGTTTGGTCCTGGCTGTCCAGTCCTTGCAGCCTCTTGAGTTCAGGAGTAAGGTAGGTGGCAGGCAGATTTTCAGCCTGAAGTGATTTCAGCGTTGCTGTGTGTCTAAACATATAAAGGACCTGAAACAAAACACGTGCTCCGCTCCAACTTCTTGAGTCTGTGTGTTTGCTTTAACCCATGTGTGAAAGTCATAATCTGGAGTATGATTCTGGAGAAGAAAAAGATCCTCGCCTGATCTTCTACAATGACAAAAATGAGGTGGTGAAGGTAAGAAATCTCTGTTACATCTGATATCTTATGACTTATCAGATTCATATTTGCAAAAATGGAATGAGCTGTCCTTAGCAATGCACTACCCACAGTTCCACAGCACTGCAATTAAGCCCATGGTTGCAATCAGATTGGTCGCAAAGTCTCCTGTGGGTAAACAAAGCCTTAATCACTAATTGGACAGCTCCTTTCACGAGACCTCTTTTTTCTGTCCTCAGACAGTTCCTGTGAAGAAGATGAAGGCAGATGAGATCAGTAATCTCCTGGACTCTTTAGGTTTTTATAAGAGGTCAAAGAAAGGTGAGGAGGTGCCCAAGGAGTTCCATAACTTCCCTTTGAGAGCGTCACGGGACGAACTGTGACACTCGGTGGCCAGTCGCTGTAACTGCATCCAGCAAAATATGACGCCCAGGGCCTCAAGACCTCGAAAACGGGTCAGGATCTGGACTGAAACAATGATGGCTTGGTGCAGCTACATGCCGCTAATCATGTTAGCACTCGATGAATTTCATTGTAATAAATGGCTTGGAAATCATTTGATGGTGTGATGGTTTGCTCATTCATAGGAAAATGTGAAAAGCATTTTTTTTCAAAGCAGCCCTCTCCATACATCAGCTCCAACTGAGTAAGAATAATGAGAATCTGTCACATCTAATGACAAGTCTAATTGAGAGAGTTTTGTCTCCAAACAAAAGTGTCTGATAACCACTGTCTGGGAACCAGTTTGCTAGCTGTTAAGGAGGCCTACCCGGAGGTATTTGACACATTTAATTAGAATCCAGGCGGTGCTGTGGAGGAGTGGAGGCAGATGTAAAGTTAACGCTAATCCGCTGTCAAACGGTCTGCCTCCTCAGATTTAATCTGGTTAGCATTCTGATGCATGCCGCTAATCTCGACCGGCACACAGCCACCTAGAGTCTGTTTGGGACAGAGAACAGCATGGAAGAATATTTCTGTTAACATGCTCGACACATTGAACCCCAGCACTTGAGAGGGGGTCTGGAACACACCCGCGGTCCAGTGAAGGAGGGACAGCATGAACCCAAAGGACCGCCTCGCGGTAGAGGATGAAGGTGAGCTCTGGTCATGCTTGAGTCAAATGAGAGGATCTGTGGTTAGCTAGGATTTCAAATTGCTAGGGTAGGCCTGTCCGCGTGTGTGTGTGTGTGTGTGTGTGTGTGTGTGTGAGAGAGAGAGAGAGAGAGAGAGAGAGAGAGAAAGAAAATGTTGCCTAACAGTATTTTTAAATTTAAATGTTAGGTTCTCATAACTAAATAGGTCATATGAATATGCATCTTATGCACTCTTTTTGCAAATGTAAGTCATTTGTAGCAACAGAATATAGGCTATTTTGAATTTTTAAAAACCTGTACTAATACGTTGCACACAATTTTAAATGCAAGAATATCATATTTATGTAGAAGAATAAACTTGTAGAAAGTGTTAACATTCTTCACTATATAACCTTTGCTTTTACAGTGAGCAGGGGCGTGTCATGTGACCTGAGTCTGGAGACACTGCTCTATTTGGATGCGTCCTTCCTCCCTTTCTGGTGGCTCTCTGTGGTCATCACGCTGGACTTAAAAGCAACTCAGTCTCTCAGTCTTAGTCTGATGAGTTCATGGGACAATGTTTTAAATAAAATGTTTATGTTATACATTCTGAAATGTTGGCACAGTGGCTGAATTTGTCAAGTAAAAAATCGCTTTGCTGTGTGGTGTTGGCTTACCATGAAGTAATGTTTACATGGGTATTAAGATGAGAACTGGCAACCATTTTGTTGTGAATGCTGGGAATGCTGAAGAGATTATACAATCTCTCAGAGACTAGTGGTATTTCCCACTACAGTTTCTGTGTGTGTGTGTGTGTGTGTGTGTGTGTGTGTGTGTGTGTCTACCTATTACCCTCCATAGGAGTAATGGACCAAGATGTGTAATAGTCTACGAGGTCACAGAGGAACTCAAAGTTACTTCTAAGCAACTAAAGGGCTTTCTCACATTGGCTAATGTTAATGTTCATGTCCACAATCAGGAAAACATTATGTTTGGAGAAAGGGGAACACTGTATTTCAGCATAAAAACCTCATCCCTTCTGTGAAACATGATGGTGGTATTATCTTGGTGTGGGCCTGTTTTGCTGCATCTGGCTGTCACGGAATGCTCGCCTCCCGCGAGTCACGTGGTTGGCCTGCCACGTGCAGTGGGAAGATCCTGTTTCGTAGCCACATCTGCACACACCTGTATTGTGTTAGTCTTCTGTGCATTTAAACTCTTGTTGTTGTGTGCAGTGTTCACGTAAGGTGTTAATGTTAGTGTTAAATATTACCGGGTTAACCGTGTGGTGTTTATTGTTTGTAAATCATGTGAGTGCCGTTGTCTTTATGTTTCAGTTAAATGTTCGTCCTTGTTGAGGAAGTCTGTGCATCCTGCTCCACGCCCTTCAGTACTCGAGCAAACGTTACAGAATAACCGACCACCACAGAACGACAAAAAACTGACTTCTTAGTGGGAGGTGCGTAGGGACCCCCTGCACTGCTGCCTGGATCCCAGGACATTGGGGAAAGAACCGCGACCGCTGTCCGTGTCTTCTCTGGAAGCGGAGGGGAACACCCCCAGGAATTTCTGGGGGAGCCTGAGGCTCTTGGGCCTGGGCCGAGGGGCACCACAATGACTAGAAAGAGGGTGGTCAGGTGGAGCCAGCGGGATCTCCTGAGTCCCTTCCCTTCAGCGGACTCACCAGCGAAACTGAAGGGGTCTGCCAAAAGCCCCGGAGGCAAACAGCCTCTGGGTCGCTCCTAGAGCAGCAGGCGAGGACTGTCAGGGAGGGTAACACGTCCGGAGCCTGGGCAGACGTGCACCCCCACTGAGGCCACGGACACGTCAAGGCACCTGTGAGGACGGCGGGCGCCACGTCACAGCGCCTTATGTTTGTGTGTGGGCGCTATTGTGTGTTTGTGTTTGCGCCTTTTATGTTTGCAGGCGCAATGTCGTTGGGAGCGTACCGGACTACCCTGAAGGAGGCAGAATCTGCCTTTCTCCATCTCGCCGCGAGGACTCCCTTGTATTTGGTGGGCACCGGGCATGGCCGTGCTATGTTTGTGGTTACTTGTACAAGGCGCCCGGAGGTTCGCGTTCATTGGACGGACGCGTCGGGAGCCACGCCCCTTGGGAGGGAGTTCTGTCACGGAACGCTCGCCTCCCACGAGTCACGTGGTTGGCCTGCCACATGCAGTCGGAGGATCCTGTTTCGTAGCCACACCTGCACACACCTGTATTGTGTTAGTCTTTGTGTATTTAAACTCTTGTCGTTGTGTGCGCTGTTGTCGGGTATTGTTGGCGTAAGTTGTTTATGTTAAATGTTATCGTGTTAGCCGTGTGGTGTTTATTGTTTGTAAATCATGTGAGTGCCGTTGTCTTTGTTTCAGTTAAATGTTCATCCTTGTCGAGGAAGTCTGTGCATCCTGCTCCACGCCCTTCGGTACTCGTGCAAACGTTACACTGGCTTACTTTCGCACAAAGGTATTGATAGAAACTTATAAACTGTCATTTAAGGTACCATCATTCTTATTGCCCCCATTATGTTTCCTTTCAGATACCGTCATTGCCACCATGAAGGAAAGAACTCGCGGTTCTACCACTGAACCGTGATGATTAGTGTCCAATAGAGCGCACACAAACAACGAAGAATGCTATGCTATGGGATGTAAGGACCTTCCTGGCCACATGGTGGTGCTGTGAGGTTGTCACAATTACATGCAGATTCTTCTGCAAATAAATATTCAAGGGATGACTCATCATACTGGCTCCCATGCGGCACAAATACACTCATACACACACACACACACACACACACACACCAAAAAAAAAACCTGCAGTGGGGAATACCAATAGTCCCTAAGAGACTGTATATTCAAAACTGTAAAAATGTTTTCAGAACATGCTGCACCAGTGCCTATTTCATTTATTTTATATGACATCTGGGTCACCACAGCACGACTCTGAATAATGTAATATTGTGATGTTTAATCGAATAATTTTCAGGTTACCCTCGTGCTGTTTCAGACTTCTATATCTCACCATCCCCTTTCTGTGTTCATATTGTCCTTCCCTTTTGGGAGGTGTGTGGTCTTTAGCGTGGCCTAGCAGACTTTATCCAACAATGGCTTTATGTCAGTTATATATGTAATCAGACGTGTGTGTGTGTGTGTGTGTGTGTGTGTGTGTGTGTGTGTGAGAGAGAGAGAGAGAGAGAGAAAGAGCAAGAGAAGCACATGCCTCGTCAGGAAGGAGAAACCCAGAGGTGACACTCATCTGAATACATCTGTGTCTGATGGCAATTTTGTCATATGTTAGTGGCATTAATATTCACCATTCATATAACTCACTTTATTTCCAAAGTTTTCTGTCTGTGAAAGCAGTAAATGCAATCACGAGGGTTTTATGACCCTTTATTCTTTGGCTCCTCCCATGGCCCCACCCCCGACCCCACCCACTCTCAAATCCACCCACGTGTAGTTTCTGAAGAATGTCATCATTCATTTCCATCAGGCGTTCTCTCTGGTGGGCAGGCTTCTCCAGACGCCCTGCCTGCGTCCCGCTTGCTTTAAACCGCCAAATGAATCACGACGAACGAAGAAGTCTGAGAAACCGCTCACTGACTCAGCAATGACAGCACACAGCCTGAGCCATGCGTCCCCACACCTCCCCTCTGGTTTCCCTGGAGCTGAAGGCATTGCCCATGTTTATGTACTGAGAGGCTGGTTTTCTGATGCGAAACAGGACTGCTATAGCATGCTGCTCTGCACCAGGAGTGCGCGAGCATCCATTTATTTATGCCTGCACAGGTGCAAGAATTAGAATTATTATTAATTTGTGCAGAAGGCACCCTTTCACTCTTTCTGTGTGTGTGTGTGTGTGTGTGTGTGTGTGTGTGTGTGTGTGTGTGTGTGTCCATGTGTGGGTAAAGTAAATCTTATCTCATTATGAAATTAAAGCTCTCAGCCCCTGGTTATGGCTCTGTAGAGGTTTTTAATGAGCACTTTGGGGCTTTCCTAAAACTGTTCAAGCACCTGAAAGACCTTCCACTATGAGCCAGTGTCTCATATGTTAGCTGATGGCTGCACGAAACAATACAGATGACAGGTGCTTTAGTGTTACATAATAGAGAAGAACCAAAGAGAACCAACCAAACGAAGGGTGGTAGAATGACAAAGACTCTATTTTTAGCTCTACAGCAGTAAAATAGTTGTGACATTAGAATTATACTTTGTTCGGAATGTCAGAATGGTTCTGATATAGTTGTAATGCAAGAACTGTACAGTGAAAATGATAAAAGATCTATTTTTAACACAAACAGTTGTGATGTTAGGAATATACATTATGATACATTCAAATTCAAATGAGATATTGTTCTGCAAGGTGTTAATAAATATGTTATGTAAGGATCATATCTGGAGGGTTGTGCATGGAGTATGTTATTATGTATACTATTTAGCTTCACATACTCATTCCACTCTCATGTATGTTAAAAGAAAATAGCAAAAATCTTCTTCTTTTTTTTTAAATCATAAAAATAACTTTTCTTTAAGTTTCAGATGTGCAGGTGACAGCAACATCAATTTTACCATATTGGCCTTTTGATAAAGATCACAAGGGGCATGTCAGTTGGGATGACAATATCTATAGAACTCTTTTTTTCTCCCTTCCAGACAGAACCTCAAATGTGATTTTTCTCACCTCTTCTCACTTACCTTGATGAGGCAGATGCCATGAGCCCTGACCCTGCGCTGCTTCTCGTGACCACTCCGTAATGACTCTGCCCTTTGTCACTCAAGAGGCGAGCTGGAGAAGAGAGACACATTAGTGGATCTGGAGCAGGCTGTGATATGCAAGTGCACTCAGGAGATCAGAGTCGCATTTGCAGCAATTTCGGAGACCCTAACAAGGTCCGGGCCCCGGGCCCTGGAGAAAAGAACAGCCCTGCCAAAAATGATGAAACAGCACTGCAGAGCCAGAGATATGCGGCATCACTGCTCAGCTCCAACACAAGCACGCTGCCCTAGGTGCAGGGCATACCCAGTGTGCCTGTCATTGTGAAGAGCCTTGTGGTCATCTCTGATTTGGGGGTTTGTGATGAAGGGGAAGTGTGGTGAGGAGGATCTCTCAGATCTGACCATGCCCTGCGGTTCGCTTCGCCTTGACGCAGTCCCTGCCGTGCCTCTGGGGCTCCACTCTGCGGTATCTGGGAGAAGGCCGCGTGATAGGCTTAGGGCCGTCCTTGTGGGCTGGGTAGAGTGTTCCTTTGAAAAATGCATTTTATGTGTGAATGGTATTAGGCCTTCTGTCAGTGCTGGGTGAGAATGTCATGCAACAAAAATCAGCTACTTTTGTGTAGCCCGTATCAGCCTAATACACTACCTTTATGTAGTTTGAACCATATTATTTAACTGGCTACTTGAAGTATACTAATTATAAGTGAAGATATGGTCGTTTTTTTCGTTTGCATGGCATGTAAAATACGAGCTATCCTGTGGTAATGGGAAAGTGATGGTGCCTTTGGATAGGTGACTTTATTACACGTCGACACTTTGTTGGTGGATTTTCCTTTGAGAAATGACTGCAGCGTGTTTCACTTGAGACTAATAGATTTTTATCAGGAATGGAAAAAAAAAAATGCCATTGTTGATTCGAGGCATCTGTTCATGCACAATACCTGGGTGGGAAAAGTTTGGGATTCTGTTGTTCTCCAGGCAGTTTTCTCAAGTTCTGTAGTTTCAGTGTGCACCGGGACAAGATGCTCTGTTTTGTGAGCTGTTACGGTTTGACAGTGGGATGCACTGAAGCAGCACTTTATGTTCACGTCAAGTGGGTCTGATGGAGACCTACGGAAAGACTGGGAGAAACAGAGCATGGTCTGAACCTGGTGCTGTTTATTCAGACAGTGTTTGTTTTAAAAATATAGTTTTTAAATATAGTAAATAAATATGGGGTTTTATTGGGCTACATTCCAAGTAGATCAGTAAGACAATAATTCATGTCCAGTTTCTGAGCGCAAGAATATTAGAAACCAGAGCTAAGATTTAAAACATAAACATTCCAAATCCACACAGCCGCAACCTGCAAAAGCCTTTCTCTCCTAAAATTACCGCGAACGCGAACCAGCGGCGTTTCCCTTCAACCCAGCACAATATTTTATTTAGCAAGAGAAGTAGTCTGGTCTCATTTATCTTGCTCTCTGGCCATGCCCTTGTTGGCTGGAACCTCAATTTAAGAAAACGCATTTTCAATTTGTCTGGCTGTTGGGGTGGAATGCTGAAACAAGCCACTACAGGTGGCGGCCGCTCGGCGCGACGTTGATGAATATTGCTAAGCGGAGGTGCGTCTGTAATCCGGGGAGCGCCGAGCCTGTTAGCAAACTCGGGCTACCATTAATGACTTAAGCTTCGGTTTGGATCCCGAGTTTAACACTGAGCCGCACTCCAATTACACGACAGGATGAGATTTGCGTAAAGGGATTTTGCTTAGCCCCGGTTTAAAAGTTTACTCAGCGATGGCGGGGAGGTTTATTTGTTACAGACAACAGGGAATACGTCGATCTGGTTGCAATACGTGAGAGTGAAAGCAGGCAATACAGGAGGCAAAATGGATTCAGTGCGATTACACGATATTACACGACATTAGTGTAATAATAATAATAATAATAATAATAATAATACTGTTTCTAATATTGAATGAGCATTTAAAAAATACGATTTTTGTCAGGTTGACCCTTTCGTTTTTAGACGTTCATTAAAATAAAATTAGATAGGTTTCGTTTAGTCCTGTAACTTATCACCTATAAGTAGACTTCAGAGGGCCTAAATGCCTGACTTTCAAAGTGCTCTGCATGTCTGCAGGGTATGCCTGGTCTGGAAATCTACACATCATAAGAAGATCCGTCATGCGGGTGCAGTTAGCATCTTCGGATGTCTTCCAGGACTTGTCAATATGTTGGATTATCCTTCATTACCTAGCGGCAGCAGACACGAACCATAATGAGTTGGCTACGCAAGTCTACGTTACTCATAAAAGTGAGAGGTACTGCAGAATGTTGTTGATATTCCTTCCTAACTCTGAATATCGTTCTGTGGATTGTTTTATCAGTTCATTGCATCCTCATGAAGTGGTCGTGAATGGATTGTGCTATACTCCACCTTACAGCCAAGCCTAGCAATGCACAGGCTATGCATACGATTCTCGGTCATTTCTGCTTATGTTATAAAAAGTGCTGCCTTTAAACCTGCTTGTCGAAGTGATGCTATTGTATTTTTTACAAATATTTCAAAGTACAAGTATTTGTACTTTTCTTAAAAAAAAAACAAAAAAAAACCATATTTTAATATTTTTGTCCACGCTTCCTATCTAGTTATTTTTAAGCAATAATGAGCTTTACATAGTAAATGTGTGTAGAAATCTCTTTTACGGGCCAGCCTCATGTCTAAAGGTTTGCCAGTACGAGCCGAGTTTTGCAGCAGTCAAAACAGCATAATAATGTCACGCTTTAACAGATTAGACGGCCGCGTCATCACCTCGATGCGCAGGAACAATGATGTGCGCTTTTCTGCAGTGCGCTTTTCTGCAGACTTCCACACACAAGTCATACACACACACCCCAACCCCCCGCTACTGGGGTGCGCCATTACCCCGTCAGTTTTAAATATATTCAGCTCTCGAGCTGGATTCGGCGAGGGCTTTTTTGTTTATTTATTTATTTTGTATGTGGGAGTGTTTGCAGTCTTTTCTTGTCAGTATGTTGGATGTTACTTCTGGGAGTGTTCTGAGGAGCTTGTGCTCCATATCTAACCAACGACGCACTCGTGTTTCACGAGGGATGATGCTCAAATTGTGCTTCGCATCTTTTTCTCATTTAACATCTTGGGGGACCGTGGAGGGGGTAAATGGGTCGTCCGCTAAAAATATCTCGGACTAATGTAACCAAGTGTTCTTTGTAAGAAAAGAAAACAAGATGTTAATTTATCAAAGGGCGATGCCATTATAATTCACCCCATTAGGTTTGATTTGACTGTACTATGGCTTTTTTATATTAAGTGCCATACACAAAATCTGTCATTAACATTTTTTTGAGGCACACGCTCTCAAGAACTGCACATTATTCAAAGCTGGTGCATTATTTCATTAATTAGTCATTTAAGGTGCTTTGTAATTATTACAGATGAACATCCGTGATAACTATCTCCATTTACCAGGAGGTTTAGAATTCAAAGTGTATGTGCAAATAGCATAAGGAAATGAATAACCAAAAATGCCTCTGTAGACCTTATAAAAACTGTAGATCTCAAAGGGGATTTTTTTATTGCTTCAGTGATGTACTTCAGTAGTAAATGCAGACGTTGTTTAAGCGTAGACGTTTTTCAAAGTGCTTTGACTTTTAATTATGTAGCAGATAAGGATAAAGGGAAACGAAAGAAAGTTTTAATTCTTGAATTAAAAAAAAAACCTGTAGAGAATTATCGCCTTGCTATTGCCCTAAGGAGTAGCGTTTGCAGGCCTCCAGATAAACCGTGTCTAATTTGACACTTCCTTCAAAGAAGAAGTCAGGAACTGATGCCTCTTAAAAATTTTTTTAAAAACTGTCACTTCTGAGCGGTTAGCCCAAGGGTCTGGATATTTTCACAAAGGCAGATTCCTTTATTTAAACTCAAAATTGCTGTATCTTTTGTAGTATGTGTGTGTGTGCCTCAAATGAATTTTAATTCAACTTCAAATGAATGTTAATTTAGTGTCAACTATTTATCCAAAAGACCCTTTATACTGAAGCATTTTGTATTTGTGCTTATTTGAAGCCATAAAAACTTTTTGAGTTTACTGTAGTCAGACCTGCATACCTACCAAAAGAGCGGACACTCTGAAGTCAAAGTCCTTGTTATTGGCCAATTAACGCTCATGTCCACACCTCAGCGAGAGACCGCGTGGATCCCACGGAGCTGTCAGCTTCCGCTGGGTTACATGCAAAGGTTCACAGTCCTGAGATTGATTACTGGACTTGGCTGTGCTCCCTTCGACGCTGCATACAGTGTGAAACGCAGCAAGATGTCTACAACATGACAAACTGTCTCCCGGCACCCATAAAAATTCATAGCATAGCAAATGATAGAACAGTAATGAGACCAAATTCGAGACCATAATTCAGACTCACT
>NC_137501.1:5460000-5462500 GCF_041902795.1 Electrophorus electricus
CCTTAGATCTGAAAACATAAATGACAAAGTCATTCATATAAATAGCTTCATTAGTCCAGTAAGAAATTATGACCATTGGTTTAGTATTTTAGTAGTGTTTATTTCCAAGTGATTTATTAATGGTCTGGCAGTAGTTCTCTTCAAGATGCAGCTAGCTCTTCCCTTCATCACATGGTCTAGGTTTACAGAGTATACCTGTAAAATCTCAAATTTCTATAGCAGCAACCTCAGTAGTGTGCAAATCTTAAATTTCACCCCATTCACCTTTTGTTATGTTATGGTTTTATGTAAACAAATTGTGGAGTAAAAACCTTTCTAGGCACTTCAAAGATGGCTGTGTTCTGGTGATTTAAAAGGTCAAGCTAATAACATGTGTGTCCCATACATCTTCTGGTGTTTGCTGGTGTATGTATTTTAGGGATGTTAACTGGAGCCATTAGAAAGGCAGAAATTGAGTTGTTTGTAGCAGTGGAGCGGACGGGGCTGAAATGGCTGATCTTCTCTAATGCATACAAATCCTGGGGGTTACAATACCAGTGATGGAACCTCTGATCTCTGTCTGTCTTCATCACTTTGTATTTGAGTTGCTTTTTCTCGGTATAGCAGTGAAGCAGAGGGTCAACCGAGGTCACTTTGAAGTCTGTCCGGAGAGTGCAGTGCTGCAATTGAGCTTTCTGAAAGAGAGAATGAACTTTTATTAAGAATCTTTTGAACTGACTTTGGTATTATTTTTAAGTGGACTTTTATCAGAGCATCTGATATAACTGGAATGCACAGAAGTATATGAATGATGATTTATGGTATTTCATACCTTGTGTGTTTAGGGATTCTGTGGTATAGCATATAGATCTTGAGTTGCAATAATTAAAACATAGTAATGCTGCAGTAATTTATATTAGACTGTGCATTTCCGGTTTGCAGTTGTAAGATATTAGCAATCATGTGGAGTTGGTCAACTTTAAAGGTTGTTTCATGGGCCTCTCAGTGGTGCAGTAGAGAAGCGTTTGCCCTGTCATTAGGAGACTGACCCCTGATCATTCCACAACTATCTGTGGCTGGGAGCCTGAGAGAGCAAAATTGGCTGTGCTCTCAGTGAGGGAGGTGTAGCATATGCGTTCACCCCTGTCGGTTATAGCAACGCTGGCCAATTATGGGTATGTTCATGCATCAGAAGGGGGCTGGACAATGCTACGCCCTGAGTGTGTTACACCACCCCCTGACGCTGGATGAGCTGCTCATCAAAAAGATGTGGTGCTGAGCTGCATGTGCCTTGCAGGAAGGATGTGACAGCCTTCTCCTTGGTAGCCAGCTGTTGTGTGACAGGAATTACCTGAAGGTGAGAATTGGTTATGACTAAAATGGTGATAAAATTGGGGTAGAATCTGGAAAAAAAAAAGTTTGTGTTTCTTGCTACCACGTATTATTACATCAATAAAAAGAATAGAACTTTTTTCTGTACCTTTTCACACCAAAAATATATATTAATATACATTAATGGTAGAGCAAGCGTAACATCAGTGGACCAGCCTGTTTGCTTCAGGAACCAGTGAAGCCAAAAGATTCCAAGGGCCCCTGTGCTGAAAGGCCTTGTAGTGTTCAGATCATCTGAAATGAGAGCGTGTTCAGTGTGCAGTTTTATACTCGCTCTCCCATTTGACAGTGATCTTTGAGTTATGGTGCTTCTGGAAAACCCAGCCCTGTGCATTAAGATAAAGTGGAGGAATACTAAGTGGTGACACACTGCTTCCTGTTCTCTCTGCTGAGGTAGTGTCATCGGTGAAGATCTATTCTCAACGAATACCAAGCCCACACTATCAGCGTTGCTCATCCACTTACCTCCAGTGATCTGTTAGTGAGAGAGAGAGAGAGAGAGAGAGAGAGAGAGAGAGAGAGAGAGAGAGAGAGAGAGAGAGAGAGAGAGAGAGAGCAGTAGTAGATCGGGCAGGCAATGTAAGTAATACAAAACCCAGGGCCCTGTTCCCAAAAGCACTGTAGTGTTAAGATAATCTTAAATGAGAGAGAGAGAGAGACAGACAGAGAGAGAGAGAGAGAGAGAGAGAGCGAGAGAGAGATCAATCAGCTTCATAAACACTCTCTCATTTAACAATGCTTTTTGAGTTACAGCGCTTTGGCGAAACTGAGCTCAGAAGAGTGAATCCAGAAGCAGCCAAAGGGTGGATATAAGGGCAGACACCTGCTTCCTGTTGTTGACTTGTCCTGTGTGGGACACTACAAGGAATAGGAGCATGTAACATGTATGTATTTTGGTTTTTGTTAGGTTGGGGTTTTTTTTTTTCCACAGAAAGCCAACTAGCATTCGTATTAAAGATTTTGCCAGTGTTTTATCTGTAAGTATTGTATTTAGGAAGCATTTAGGGTGATGTTCATTAAATATTTTAAGATATCCCACAATATACTAATATGAGTTACTTTGTTAGATTAATAATATTGGTATAACATGGTATCAGGCCAGGCTACCCTGACTGTCTTTTTATTATTG
>NC_137501.1:5470000-5497500 GCF_041902795.1 Electrophorus electricus
AAAATTTTATTGTGTGAAAATAAACATAGACATTTGAAAGTCTGATCAAATTAAATGATTAAATGAAAAATGTTTTATCTACATTGTTGATGCACGAGGAGAATCAGGACAAAACAGGTCTGCGGGTGCTCTACTGATCCACCATGTTGTAAATGCTGTTGCAACAATGTTGTATGAAGGGTGTGATTAGCATATAGCTGCTTATGCTACAAATGCTAGTAACACATATCAATGACAATTTGTCCTTTCAACACTTCTAGAACTATGGGGTCAAGCAAGTAATGAATGAATAATGGACAATAAATATGGAGGAATAAAAGCAACACCAAAGGATGGAGCTCAGAAGGACGCGTGCGCCATCCAATCAGAAGGGAGAGGGAGGGCCTATCTCTGGTAAAATAAAGGTTTCAAAACAAACAGCCCCTTGCGTGATCCTCATACGAATTCGTTCATATTTAATAAACATAGCAGTGCCAAATCTACAGTAGGACACAGCTGCAGTACAAGTCCTGCGCAGCAGGGAGCGAGCGGCGCGTGGGTGTGGAGGTGTGTGAGGCAGGGGGCAGAGATGCGTCCATCTGCGTCTACTCACCATCCATGTCGAGTCTCTGGATAATGACCTCCAGCTCCACCTCGTTAGGCATGTAGCCCAAGGAGCGCATGGCCATCCCCAGCTCCTGCTTTGAGATGAAGCCGTTCCCATCCCTGTCAAACACCTTAAACGCCTCACGGATCTCTGAGTGAGAGACACACAGGCCCGCACCCATACATGCATACACACGCACGCGCACACACACACGCGCACAAATATTTCATTCAAACTTTGAATGTCATTTAATATCACATGTGTAGATGAACATTAAGGAGCATAAAGGGAAACATAAAATAAATCATCATAATGTTTTCTTCATATTAATCCAACACCCCCCCCCCCCCCCCCCCAAAAAAAAGCACATTATGACAAGCAACTGTGTTAAAGACAAAATCTGAGTGGTGGGATTTCCATAACCACCGTGTCGCTTTGTTAAAAGCTTCCAGCGCCATGGGGCTTTTGGTCGCCTGGGCCATCTCATTTATATTCATTACAGATCATCATTCAGTCATATGCAATTTTCCACTTGTCAAGTCATAATGTCAAAATCATAATTGTGAAATATGTGGCATTCATGAACAGCATGGCAGCTAAAGATGCCCTTAATATATTGACTTGCATATAAGGTATACTGAGAGCGCGGATCAAATCACCATCCATATCGGTCGCACTTGACTTAGAGAATGCCTATGCTGCTGCACTATAATATATGATATATGATATATGGCTGACATAGTCACAACAAATGAGCAAATAGTGGAAGCCATCATAGCCATGAAACAGGAAAAGCCTGAAACAGAATGAAAACAGAAAAAAAAAAACTATATACAAAATCTAAAAGAATCCAAGTTGCACTCAGATATCTAGTTCAACTCTCTGACTGTTATGCATTGATCATCTTCAGCAGTGAAGTCACTTTCAAGTACTGCATGACATCAGAGTCATTGCATATGTATGTTACATATGGACCATTTACAGTGTGCTGAGTGTCAAAGGCTCACTGGGTAGTGATTACATTTACCTGACACTTTTATCCAAAGCAACTTTTATGAATGAGTACAACTTGAGCAATTGAGGGCCTTAATCAGGGGCCCAACAGTGGCAGGGCTTGAACCAGCAACTTTCCAGTAAGAAGTCAAGTACCTGAACCACTGAGCTAACACTGACCCAGTGACTACACTTCATGTCTTTGAAAGGTGACCGTGAAACAAATAACATGCTACTATAACTGTGACCACTCACTAGTTTGGGCTCAGTTACTGGTAATACTGGTAATGTTCTATGAAATATGTGTTCTCTAAAGGTAAAACTGTTTGGAATGTAAACAGAGAGAAATCACTGGTATTTTTCTTTGTTTCTTGTCTCTCTCTCTCTCTCTCTCTCTCTCTATCTATCTCCCTCCCCTCTCTCAGAGGCCATTGATATTTACAGCCTGCATCTTTGGACAAAGACCCAACTGGCTTATTGCTGTTCCCTTTCCTATGTTCTAATGTGCTACTGCTATTTATTATAGTGTTACACTCATGTCCACCAGGGCTCCTTGTTTCTGAATCGCTCTTAGTTAGGAAAGCCCTGATTTGGAGAGCTCACTTAACTTCAGACACAAACAGAGGCAAGCACACACACACACACACACACACACACAAACACATACACTCACTCACACTCACACACACACACACAGCTACAGAATACAGGCATGCCCACACTCCTATACTCCATTTACATTTACGACATTTAGCAGACTCCACAATCCTCACACACCATAACAGTCATGTGTGCGCACATGCAAACACACACACCCATGCAGAGACACACAAAAATGCAAATTTTGTATAATTGTTGTATGTAAGACATTTCTCCATATACTAAGTCCTCTGAAACATATGAAGCCATATTTATTCATTACATCCTAAGCGCTGCTGAAACGAACTAGACATCTCATCTCGTAAAGGGCCAAAGGACCAACACGGACTTTAAACGCACACGTCATGAAGTGAGACGTGGAGTACAGCGGAGCCGTGGACTGTCTTCTAAAACTAATTAGTCTCTCGTTTGTATTCCGATCCTCACTGTGAGCTCTTCATACACAGAAAACCCACGAAGCAATGACACTCGTCATGTCTGTTCATTTTCTTCTTCTTTTTCTCCTCCCCTCCATTACACAGAGATAGAACCAGTGTTGAATCACCTCTGCTGTCGCCCTGACATGCCAACACTCACACCAGTCAATTGGAATGCAATGATGGTATGCAAAGAGGATCCCTACTGGGTACCCTTTACAACCATTGCAATGACACATGCCCTACTCTCATTACACCAATTGATATTTACGGAATTTAGCTGATGCTTTTTATCCAAAAAGACTTACAATTATAACAGTACAAGTTGAGGGTTAAGGGCCTTGCTTAGGAGCCCAACAGTGGTACTTGGCAGTATTGGAGCTTAAACCACCTGTAAGCTATTGTTATTGGGTTGTTTTAGTATGTGTTATATTATTGGTGTTTTACAAACTGTAAGAAGTATGCTGTTATAGTAAAATGGCTTGAAAATGGTCTTTTGTTAGTCACAGTGATATCAAAGTGAATCATATCAGTCGTCTGCACAGAGGTTTACATTTGTTATCACAGGGACCTTTCAATGAGACACATCTCCTCTAAGGAGACACATCTAATGTCTCTGTTTGCTGATGGCTTGGCCCTTGCCCGGTTTAGCTCCTGTCAGAAGCCCTGGGGGCTTACTGAAGCCCCCCACCTGGACTAAGGTGACTCTGATGCCTGCTGCCTCTCTGTTTGATGTGGGGAGATGAGCTTCAAAGTACCAGTAGCCTCCAATGCACCCAGAGAGATGACACAGAGAGACAGACATGAAAGCAACCGGGTTACAAAGTGTGCCCATGCAGGCTAAAGAGGATCCATGTGCTTTTCGACCCCTGCAAACACATGCGCATGGATGTGGAAGGACACACACACACACACACACACACAATGTTTAAACTAAAACAGGTTGCTGTTGATTTTTTCCCATTGTGCTACTTTGCTATTACCTCTCAGAGACGATGTAAAGCAAACCCTCTGTAGCTCCTCAAAGCAGAATCACTTTACAACCAGAATCAGGGCCTATTCTTTTTTCCTTTAAAAAACGTCTGATTGAAATTGTCAATTCAGAAAGAAAAAGAAACGCATCATCAAGGACGTTAAGTGGTGTTTAACGGTGCCGATGCACACGCTCACATCATATTTCCATGGTGCGGATGGCGTCATTATTCATATCCTGTATCATTTCTAATGACTCTCCTTTCCTGCAGGAGCTCTAATAGGCCTGATTTAATAGCACAGACAGTCGGCACCCTCTCTTACCCACGGTACACCTCTTTATCTCCAGCAGATTCAAACACTCTCAGTACTCTTTATGTAATGCTCTTAAAAATCAATGGCTTCAAAAATACAGTTAACCCCTCGTGTGTGTGTGTGTGTGTGTGTGTGTGTGTGTGTGTGTGTGTGTGTGTGTGTGTGTGTGTGTGTGTGTGCATGCTCCCTACACTACTTTTAAGCATCTGTGGCAGGTCTAATCCATCTCGTGTGATGAGAGGGTCTACCCCAGCACCAGCAATAGATTTCACTATCACCATAAATGTATTTTAACAAGACTCTGGAGTATTCAACTGCTGTTTCAGAGAAATTCTCCTATCATGTTTCTTGGTGCCTCTGAGAGGGTAAAATTGCACATGACCTGTGGGACAAGGGAAGGGTGTGCGGGGTGTGTGCGGGGTGTGTGGAGGGGTGTGTGGAGGAGTGTGGGAGTGTGTGGACGGTGTGTGAGGGGTGTGTGGAGGGTGTGTGGAGGGGTTTGTCGAGGAGTGTGGGAGTGTGTGGAGGACGTGTGAGGGGTTTGTGGTGGCGTCTGTAGAGGGGTGTGTGGAGGACGTGTGAGGGGTTTGTGGAGGGGTGTGTAGAGGATGTGTGATGGGTGTGTGAGGTGTGTGGAGGGGTCTGGGTGCTCTGCCTGATGTAGGTCACTGTGCTGCATCACCCAACAAGAGGCAACAGTGAGCCAAGGCACAGAGAAGCACAATTCCGAAATTTCTTCGTATGAGGAGGTGGCCTCTCCTGAGGATCACTCAGGAAGCATCCAGCTGAATTTCTTTTAATAGATTCCACTCTGTTTGATTCACAACCCAAGACGGGTAACCACTCTGGAGGACACCCTGTTTCTTCAAAAGCACCTCAGCGTGTTGTAAAACACAAGAATAAGCATCACCTGGAACATGAGCAAACACCACAGTGCTCCAGGAAATCCCAGCCTGGAGCATTTGTACAGCACACAGACGTTTCCTGAAACCCGGAATTTCTACACATTTCCCATGTGTGATACATTCCTGCAGCCCGATAAGACTTTGTTTGTGTTGTGTAAGGGCTTGACTCAGCTAACGTGGCTGACGGCTCTCTGAGCAGTGAATAAAGCAAGACCTCCTTTGTTAAGAGATGTTCTGGTAATTATAGGGTGACAGAAGCCCGACTCCGAGTGCAGAGCCGCCACCTGTCAAACGTCCACAAAGACGGGCTGAACTTCTGCAAACACACTGCTGGGAATGGCAGAGAGAGAGCGAGAGAGAGAAAGACAAAGCTGTCAGAGTGAAAGGTAGTAAGAGGGAAAGCGGGAGAGAGAGAGAGAGAGAGAGAGAGAGAGAAATATAAAGATGGAGGGGGACGAGATGACAAATAAAATCATTAGGGAACTTTATCGGGACTTTCATCTCACGACTCAGCGTTTTATACGCAGCTCACTCACAGTCCAATTCGTACCTTCATAATGAAACGCACCAGCACCCATGTCTTTTAGCAAGCCCTGACCACCTCCCTCGCAGCTGCTTCTGTTGGGCTTTCTCAGTGTGAGAATGATCCATGTTGGACTGCGCCGGCTCCCATTTCCCACAATGCCTTTTGAGCGCACTCAGTCAGCCCTCATAGTGGTGAAGGTGTCTCGCCCAGCAGACGACCTGGAAAATCTCTCCATCAGTTCAGTTCATGAGCCATTAATGACATCACAGCTCTCAGTGACATCCTAACTCCTGGTGATATCCCAACTCCCAGTGACATCCTAACTCCCGGTGATATCCCAACTCCCAGTGGCATCCTAACTCCCGGTGATATCCCAACTCCCAGTGGCATCCTAACTCCCAGTGATATCCCTACTCCCAGTGACATCCTAACTCCCGGTGATATCCCAACTCCCAGTGACATCCTAACTCCCGGTGATATCCCAACTCCCAGTGGCATCCTAACTCCCAGTGATATCCCTACTCTCAGTGACATCCTAACTCCCGGTGATATCCCAACTCCCAGTGACATCCTAACTCCCGGTGATATCCCAACTCCCAGTGACATCCTAACTCCCAGTGATATCTCTACTCCCAACATCATCCCAATTTGCATGTCACAGTACATACTGTGCCATTATGCAGACTGTATACAATATAGACATAGAACTATAATTTTATACCATATATGCATGTACTTTCTCTCTCTCTCCCTCTCTCCCTCTCTGTCTCTCTCTATAAGTAGAATGGTCTGTTGTTTCAACCCACAGTGATGATAAAATAAATAAAAGTCAGTACAATTTCTGTTCAAGTAAATGCAATCTTATTATTACACACATCCCACCAAATGCGTCCACGCTGCACTTATCTTGATTGCCGCACACCTTGTCTGTATCTGGGCAAGTTTCATCCAGCACACTTTAAATGGTCTATGCTGAAGGGCTCAGGAAGATTGGAACACTATTTCCCAGCCTAATGCCAAAAATCAGAGCTGATCTCCAGGGAGACAGTTTAAAGTTCACGGCCTTCACTTAAATGTCATATCTTGTTTTTACCGTGTAGAGCAAGATATTTGATTAATGATATGAGTCACTCTCATGTCCCAGCTTGGAATGAATACAGATACATGGTCAAAGAGCAAATTACATGTGCGTACATCACACAGCCCCACCCCAACCCCCACCCACACACACACACACAAACACACACAGAGGATGCACATGAGCACACAAGCACACACACACACACACACAGAGAGAGAGAGAGAGAGAGAGAGAGAGAGTATGCAAGTGAGCACACAGGCACACACACACAGAGAGAGAGAGAGAGAGAGAGAGAGAGAGAGAGAGAGAGAGAGAGCACACAGGCACACACAGATGTGTTCCCAGGCCAGGACTCCCCCCATCCTGTCCTGGACATGTATTGTGCCTGCAGAGTTTAGTTCCCACCCTCGTCTAACACACCTGATCCAGCTGATGATGCCCTTTAGTTGCATGTGAATGTCAGAGCTGTGGGTTGGAAGTACACTGCAGGCGGTAGAGCTTCAGGACTGGTCTGCCTTGAGTTGGCCTCATTCTCACTGAAAGGGTTCACTTTGCCCCTTACAATTTGCCCCAGCACCTCTGGAAATCTATCAAAAGCACCCTCACTGAGACCCAAATGTCTTTTTTTCCTATCAGTGTAGGTGTCAGTAATTGAAAACCATCCTCTGTGCTGGTGTGTTTGTGTGTGTGTGTGTGTGTGTGTCTCCTTTTCACTACCTAACCTCACAGCAATTTGATCTTCCAAAGGATGTTATTCTGTAAGTTTTTGCTTTTTTATTAAATCCAAAAAACTAAAATAATAATAAAAACTCTGTTTTTATCTGAATATTCCAATATATTAGTTCATTGTGCACAAAGTGTAAAATCTAATCAAGTCAGTGTGGTGAAAACATATCAAAACATTAATATTTTAACAGATATCAAGGGATTAAAAGGTTTGAGGATCATTTATCTGAAATTTGAGATACATTTATCTGGTTTCATTCTGGATAACAGTCTGCTTTCCATCCATCAGACACACATGTCCGGCATAAAACTGTTTCTCACAAGATGATAAATAACTCAGGGTCAGGGCAGGTGAATTAAAAATCACCAGACAGCAGTTGAGCTACACTGGTGGACCTATTCATATGAAAGTCAATTGTAGCCAATAGCGGAGAGCTAACTTGGGATGGCTAAGATATCCGCCTGTTCTCAAACGCACTTTGGCTGTGTATCAGATAATGAGTTCCACTTGCTGGGCTTTAATTGGTCTCCAATCATGCAGCTAAAGATGCATGAGTGAACATGCAAACTTCCCACTGTAGCAATGACACTATGCTGGTCCACATATTGGTCTTCTTAGCTGCAGCAGTACTGCCTGCCCTTATACCCTTGTTATTACAACTAGCATCTAGCCATTTAGTATTTTCCACCAATGAAGTAACAAAACACTTCAGTAAGTCTCTCTGAATAAGTGTCTGTCAAATGCTCTAAATCTAAACTTAAATGTATTGCATACTGTACTGTAGTGTACTAGAGAACATTGCATAGTGTAGTCCAGTAAAGTATATTTACATTTTTGTCAAACTGGAGTTATGTAGACTGTTAATATGAAAACTAACACACCTTACAGATTGAGCAAGACTAATTTAACACCTCTCTTAATATGTTACTGACACAGCATTCTGAAAATGTCTAAGAGGAAATAAATCTACCCACAAATGTGTTTTGTATCCTCTGGCTATCCTTAATAAAACCAAAACAGAACTTTTCAAATCCTTTAATCCTGCCAGCATACAGATCAGATGTGGGGATGACCAGGGTGTGAGCAGGTGGTCCACTCCTGACCATCTCTTCTCGTCACCATTACAAGGTCAGGGCCCGGGTTGAACGAGAGGGTTTGACATCAGCAGATGAAAATGCCGCCTGCAGAATAGCATGCAGAGGTCAAGAGACGCATCTTGCCACTGTGCCACTCAGGAAGCTTCTGACTGCCCAGTTCTTCTGTGTCGCCGCACTCTCTGCGCTCGTGCGCTGGTGAGGCGCGCAGAGTCACAGAGCAAAACCAACAGCATTGTTAGACACCTAACAACTAATGTTACTGTCGCAGAGCTGAATCTGATTCGATTTCACAGTAAAAGAGTTAATATAGGCTAAACTGAATTGTGATTCCTATGTTCTGTGAATCCTGTGTTAATCTCATAGGTCTAGCAACAGATTATTTTTCATATACTATACAATATTTACACTATTCAATATTTAAATCTTTTATAAAGGAGGCACAAAACAATGTATGAGACAGGAGCGTCATTGTATGGTATAGTATGTTCAAATAGTCCAACGGTACTATTATTGATCGACTATTTACATTTACGGCATTTGGCAGACGCTCTTATCCAGAGCGAATTAGAAAAGTGCTTTGTCATTTACTTATAGAATAAGTCCTAACCAGTACAGTATCTTAGAGTTCAAGATACCATTGAACTAGAATGCTTCTGAAATACAGGGATCAGTGCTGATGCCTAAAAGTGCAAAATACATACATCAAAAATGTATACAGACTACAGACATCAAAATACAGACATCAATCAGTGCAATAAACAATAAGTACTAGAGTTAGTCAACATAGGAGCAGTCAACATCAGCACAATAAACAGTACCCTACAATAAGTACTAGAGTTTTAGTTAACATAAGAGCAGGGTCATTTAAATATTCCACAAATAGATGGGTCTTCAGTCTGCATTTGAAGATTGCAATGGACTCTGCTGTCCAGACAGCAAGCAGTAGTTTGTTCCACCATCTAGGATCAGTAGTTTGTTCCACCATCAATCTTGCTGCTTGTCTTCTTTAAGACTTGAAGCAAGGTATTTCAAGCTGAGCCATACTTGAGGTACAAAGTACTTGAGGTACAGATCAGGCTTTGACTGTAGTGTAGTAGAGAACACTGCATAATGTATTCTAGTAAAGTATATTTACATTGATAGATGTAAATATACATAACACTACACTAAATTATTTTATTCAAACAATAGTGTATTTATGTGTTCACTTTTTGCTAGAATCACCCATCAGATGGAACAGCTGCCTAACTGGCACTGCATGCGAAGTGTGTTCTTGCCTCCGAAATGGATTCATATGGAAATGTGTTAAAAGCACTTCTGTCATTGACATAAATACGCATATTAGTTCTACCCTACCTTTAGCTGTGAATAAACAATCAATCAAGATATTTATATTTGTGGAATCTATTAATGTAGCTTGTTTGAGATTAATTGTGTTTATGAACAACTGATTAAGTCAGTATATCTCATTGTGCTTTTAAATATCTTATTGAACTTGTCTTATTAAGATCTGCAGGATCCATCAGAAAGACATCAGAAAGACACAATTAAAAACTCAAAGCTGCTGTATGATCAGAAACACTCAAAATCTTTAATGAGGTGGGAACGATGACTTGTTCTTATTTTGTTGTTGCTGTTTGAATATACAGAAGTTCTCGGTAGCTGTACCGTGTACTGCAACACAATGATCTGTATACATATTGTTTCCTAATGGCTCCCCCTTCGGTGCAACCATGACTGAAACTGGCTCTCCATGTTTGACGGGAATGACTGAAGTGATCATCCATGTCCCTCCAGCCTCTGCTGGATTCCAAGGATCTTACGGTCTTCCATATGCAGGCCCTCAGACAGAAGGGGTGAAAGGGGCCTGAGGCTCATGCTGCAGCAGGTTCAATCATGGCTATATCTGTCTCCACTGCCTCTGCCAAGAGGTTTAATCAAAGGCAGAATGGGCTCAGAGCCTGATCCTCGCCATGCGGTGGCACTGGGATGCCTCGTGGAGCACATCAGAGGTGCAGGCGGCTTCTGGGAATTCCCTGCTCCTGGGTACAGCGTTACTGCCGGGGCATGACGCAGTGCAAATAACTGAAACGGACTGTACTGAAAGGGTGTGACTACACAAAGGGAGTGCAAACAAAGCATGCAATGGTGAAAGATCTTGTGAGTTTTTACTCTGGGGCACCAGGTCAGAGTAAAGCGAAGTCCACCAGAAATGTTTGTAAGTAGTGTTTATTCATTTGACAGCTTCATCATGGGAATTAGTTTCAACCTGTTCCAACCAGGATTTTCCCCAATTTTAATTACATGATTTGGGAAAATTCCTATGCCCTACGCAAAACATATATATATATATATATATATATATATATATATATATATATATATATATATATATATAGTGTGTGTGTGTGTGTGTGTGTGTGTGTGTGTGTGTGTGTGTGTGTGTGTGTGTGTGTGTGTGTGTGTGTGTGTGTAAAAGTCCTGGAATCATTTAAGTAAATATTTGAGGATTAGCATATATATTCAAATTTGAAACCCAGTTGGCCCATAACCTCTTTTCATTTTGCCTGCATGGCATCCCAGTGTTTGGGGGGGTGTTACCACTAGCACAGCATTATTTCTTGTTATTTTGTATCCTTTAGCTCAGTTCTTTCAGCCCACACTGGGTGAAAAGGTTTGGGGACTCCAGGGCGAAGCCAACATAAAGCCAACATAAAGCTTACATAAAGCCAACATAAAGTCAACATAAAGCCAACATAAAGCTTACATAAAGCCAACATAAAGTCAACATAAAGCCAACATAAAGCTTACATAAAGCTTACATAAAGCCAACATAAAGTCAACATAAAGCCAACATAAAGCTTACATAAAGCTAACATAAAGTCAACATAACGCTTACATAAAGCCAACATACAGCCAGCATAAAGCCAACATAAAGCCAACATAAAGCCAATATATAGCTAAGATAATGGCAACATAAAGCTTACATAAAACTAACTAACATAAGGCCAACATAAAGCCAGCATAAAGCCAACATAAAGCCAATATATAGCTAAGATAATGGCAACATAAAGCTTACATAAAACTAACTAACATAAGGCCAACATAAAGCCAACATAAAGTCAACATAACGCTTACATAAAGCCAACATACAGCGAACATAAAGCCAACATAAAGCTAACATAAAGCTAACATAAAGCTAACATAAGGCCAACATAAAGCTAAGATAATTCCAACATAAAGCTTACATAAAACTAACTAACATAAGGCCAACATAAAGCCAACATAAAGCTTACATAAATCTTACATAAAACCAACATTACACTAACATAAAGCTAATATGAAGACAATATAAAGCTAAATTAAAGCTAACACAAAACCAACATAAATTAAATAGCTTCAGTTTTATAAATTCTCTACAGATTCTTCTTTTGTCTGGCTCTAGACTGGCTCTTCCCATGTAATGTCATTAAATTCTTAGTTATAATTCAATAGATTACAGGGTGAATAATAATTTCTTAACATGCCTCACATTGTGACTCAAAGCACAAAAACAGCATTAATAAAATTAGAAAACACAGCACGTCCTTATAGAAAAAAAACATATGAAGCCCATGTTGGAGTATTTTAACTGTGCTGTTCCTCTTTTCATTTCAAACAAAACTAATCTGGTCTTGAGGTGTGTGTGTGTGTGTGTGTGTGTGTGTGTGTGTGTGTGTGTGTGTGTGTGTGTGTGTGCGTGCGTGCGGCCTTCCCTCTGTTTACAATTTGCCTTGCAGATCTGTGGACAGGCTCCATCTGCATGGAGCAGAATCCTGTTGCAGGTGTTAGAGGCATCTGAATTAGGCAGAGCAGCTTCGTTCTTCATGTGGTCCACTGTAATAGCCTGTCACCTCACTGCCTCCGAGCGCACCAGCTCGCACCTGCTGCTGCGGGTGTGTGCACCAGTGACCGCTCGTGACAGTTGTCCCATTAATATCCACACAGACTGTTTAACACCTCATTCACAGGCAAATGTCATTTTCAGATTGAATCTTAAGTACACACACACAGGTCAAGCTGCATCTTGGATGGATGTTCTGATCAGTTAAGCAAGCCCTTTAACTGGTGCTCTTGAGAGAGAGTATTAGATAGACATTACTCTAGGACTCTAGGATCTCTAAACTGTGCCCATTCTAGAGCTCATTCAAGAACTCATGCTAGAACTCATTCTAAGCTCGTTTCTAAGTGCAAATGAGATATTTCTAAGCTTAGTGCAAATGAGAAAGTCAGTCAAGAATGAAATCACATGTATCAAAAAGTTTTGTTTAAACACATATTAGCCTGAGTCAGAAACTGGTCGAATTATTGGTATAACCTGTAAAAAAAATATTTAGTTGAAAACTGGCATTGATTTGAGCTGTTCTATATGTGGACAATGATATTTATATTGAAATTAGAAAGATGACCACAGCTGTTGCTTTTGGGCTTATGCTTACATTAGAATTCTAAAGGTCTATAGATGGTTATTGGGGCCCTATTGGTTTTTGGTTAGAATGAGTCTCAGAGAACTGCAATGGCTGATTGGGGTTCCAACAAATTATCAACATTAAGATTATTTCAATTATTCCAGTTTAAATTACTTTAAATAGTATCACACAAGCTGAAATCAGTTACATAAACTAGACAACACTGGACTGGCCCTTTAGCCTGTAACCAAAGACCTAATCGAGTAGTAATATACTATAAACTGGGTAATGGTAACCTATGACAACGCACATCTCAAAAGACACTAAAAAAGATGAGAAAGCATGCGATTTATTCGTTTTCTTCCTCTATTTTTGTGATATATAATAGTAGCGCGTGAAGTCAAATAATTTTGCACGATTAACCGTCGATTTAGACTATTTGTAAAAAACACGGTTGAAATCTAAGCCGATGTCTATAAAACGCATAAGTTTTGCAGGAAATATCGGAAGAGGGTGAGTGTGGCGCTGTCCGTGGTCCTGAAGCCCGTGTGTTAAATATACAATCTGATAACCAGCCGTAACAAAGACGATGCGTGCATGAAAGTTTATAAAGCCAGCATCATATTTTGCACTTTCTTGGCAGCAAAATGTTTAACCCAGCATATGTTCTTTCATAATGAGAAAAAGACGAGGCTTACCCAACGCAATAACAGGTGCCCTATATTCAAACCGAGATACTTCGCTGGATATGCAACGAATGCAACTTAATATCTATTCTTTGCTGCCACAATATCATTAATGGAATGATTCGATGGGTGATCAGGCATATATCCATATCAGACTATAGGCCTATCTGAATATAGGAAAAGCTGTATGAACCACAGACCAAGACTCCATGACTCACCCTCCACTTCGTCTTCAGGTAGGTTGACCGGTGTCCGGTACGAGAGGATGTCTGGGATGGTACAGATTCCCCGGTACATCAACGTGGAGGTCACAGGATGCATGGGCATTTCTGCGGTTTGTAGACGGTGGCACCCGTGTCCCGATCTTCATATATGATTTAAAGTCCAGACGTCAACTTTCCTCTACTTTTCAGAGCAGTTGTGCGTGTACGCGTACAGCGGTGAACTGCGGTCACCCTAAAGCAGAAGCGTAGAAAAGGGGCTCTCATCCGAGAAAAACAGGGCGAATATCGCTAGGAGCTCCCGTGGTTCTCCCTCGGTGCGCACGATAGCGCAGCCTGTTTGAAGACACCTAATGTTGGAAATCAATTATCTCGACGCCAGCAAGACACGCACGGACGGCTGGGGCTGGTCACTTTAAAGTAAATGAATGAGATAGCAATCTAATATCAAGTTTACCTCTAATTGTCTACGAACCAGCGTCCGAGGTTAGTTTGTCATCAATTGCGTCTTGCGTCTGCACTTGTTAGGTGACCAAGGTAGCGAATTAAGCTTGTCCAATCGGCGCGAATTAGAGGTAATATATCATTTCCTACTTTATATGACATAGAAAAAACAACCACGCGGTTCATCACTGCGACGAAGTAGGTGTAGGCGAAGGCAAGAAAACGCTGGGGTGCAGACGCATTATTCCGGTTCCGCAGCGCCAAAGAGCGCTGTTTAGAATGCCTCACAGCATTATCCGTTTTACCTTTTTTATGCTCCTTTGGAAGACTTCTGGAAAACACAGACGAGCTAAACTTGTTGGATACCTACACTTGTTGGATAGCGAGAGCCCAAATCTGAAGTCTTTATATTTAATTTGTATAAGCGTGTGACTGTCAATTCAGAATAACAATTATTGAATGACCGGAGTGCCTTCTTTTAAATAACAATGAGAAACCAGAGTAGCGAATTGAAGGCAGGGATAACGGCTGTCAAACTTTCGGGTTTTTTGTTTGTTTGTTTTTTGTTGTTTTTTTTTTGTATATGAGAATAAATTCATATAATACTGAAAAAACAGTGATCCAATTTCTGAAGTGCTTGAGATAAAATTAGTCTCCAGGCTACGGTTCTTATCAAGGTATTCCCCCCACCCCCGAAAACCCCGTCTGCGCTCCGCAGGTGATGCGCGCTACTCTGTGCACGAGCAGTCCACTCTGTTGGTATGGCCATTCTCATTTCTCTCAGCTCGCGCTCAGAGCTCGTGTCTTGGCGCACGGGTTCTGGTGGCACGCGTGATCCCCCGGGCACAGCGTAAACAATCGGAGATGTAATTAATGATCGCGGGGTGCAAGACTGGATCATTTCCCACTCAGCGCATTTCAGAGAAAAACGAATGACTTCTGATTTCACTTTTTGAATTGCCATTTGTATAGCCGTGCTGATCGGTTCGTCCGGAAAAAACTGCAATAAAAATGGATAAAAACGGAATGTGCGATAATTCTGTTAATGCGCGCTGAATCAAACATGTCGCATGCTCATCTTTACAAGCTTTCGATAAATATCGTCGAAACAGAGTTCTGCGTTCTCTCGGAATACACGTATTGTATTTAGCATTTTCCGTCTTTTGTTGTCATGGTTTTTGTGATATATTCGCTAGCAGCTGTTTTGCCTCTCTGACAATAACACTGCGTGCACAGATCATGGCTTAAAATCTGCTCTCTAGGTGAAAACCTCTTACAGTCAACACTTGGCCATTTTCTCTGAGGCAGATGCAGGTTACTATGGTGAGCCTCGAGCTCTGAAATGATTCTATTGTGACTCCCACCTGTGGACCACGGTGGCTGCTATAGGACACAGGTGCAACAATGAAGACAAGATGGACTATTAGAATGAGAGTCATCCCCACCAAGGTTGCAGCCTCCCTGATTTTCAAGACAGAATAAAGCATTGCCTACAATGTCTGCCTCATGCTGATGAATGTCATTTGCTAACAGGTTTATTCACACAAAGGGCCACAGGCATGAACATAAACACACACACACACACACACACACACACACACACACACACACACACACACACACTAAGATAAGGCTTTTCCCGAACATGCACTCCTGTATTGGGGTTGGGGGCTCTGTCCTCTGCCACGTCCACCCCTGACTGACTCGAGATGAGACTCTCCATCGGTCACCCCTCCTCTCCGACAGCAGGTGGTCTCTCTTGGCTGCTTCTGCTGCTCTCTGAGGACCAGAACACTCTCTGACAGTGAGATAAGGGCAGAGAATGAGGGGGGAGGAAGAGAAAGCAAGCCTGACGGCTGCAGGAACGAGGGCCCATGGGTGAGGGCCCACTTATTTGGTGTGAACGTGGCTGCTAAGCCTGGTACAAATGATGTCCTACTATATCATGACAGTTTAAAGTCCCTAATTGAAAAACAAATTGTGACTTGTTCACTTTGACACACACACACACACACACACACCTCAGCTTTCCTACTAAACATCTCTTATCCGAGCAACCAAATCACAAAAATGAATCAGTAGAGTAAGCCTGCCTAAGACATGCAACACTTCACATAGACCTGGACTTCTCTCTGCACCTTCCCTCTCGTACTCTATATTGATTCCTCCATGGGCACTGTCCTGCTAGGTGAAACTTGCAGAACAAAGCAGGCCTCTCAGACCCACAGTAGATGAAGCTGTAACCTTCTCTATCATTGACACACAGCACAAAACGCCCCCAACAAGAGGCACACATTCGAAAGGTCAGCCTGCACTTGGCTGTCAATAACGGCAACCCAACTAGAAGACACATGCTGAGTAACGGACCTCTCACAGAAACACACCTCTTTTTGGCAGGGTTGTAGGCCTTGAGAGGTGCTCCATATTGCAGATGGTTATGCCAAGTTATGTACCCTCCCTCGGTCACTAGAGGGCGATGATTAGCACAAGGGCTGATGATGTCACACTTAACTCTAACTAGTGTGCATTTTTAGATGCACACATCAGCTGCTGGGTGAGGGAATCACTCTTCTTTTCTTTCTTTCTTCCCAGCTCCCAACCTCTCAGAGGCAGTAAAAGCATAACCACTTAAAAAAAAAACATTTTAATTTGCAGCAGCATAATTTAATTCAGGTCTCTCAAACCTTTATTACAGTTCATGTCATATGGGAGGTCAGAACAGACCACTTCGAAAGCGCAGGAAGCCTACTGAGTCATCTTAAACCACCAAGCATGTGCCATTGTCAGGAGCATCGGGACGTTTGGAGGTCCATGAAATCGGCTGTCTCCATTTTACAGACCAACCACAAACATTTGTAACTGCCCGGTTGTGCCTTCGTAGTTCAGTGGTTCAGTCACAGCAGTAGAACACAGCTCACATATATTGGCCTACGCATAAATACAGACGTGGCTACACATCACTCTAAAAGGACCAACAGCTGATGCAGGACAACTTTCATTGTGCTCTCCTTGAAATGGCAGAAGGGTAAATGCAGTGACCTGTTCATAAGAACACGTTTAAAGTGTAAATGTGAAGTGTGTTTTATATAGTGGTGGGGAAAACAACCGTGGATTTTGTTCTTGGAATCACTGAACAACACAGACATGGACATTTACAGTTTGTTTGCCAAAAGATCAATACAGAGCCATTCTGTCCAAGAGAGTGGCTATGGGGACTGTTCCCTCACCGATTTAAAAACAGCACTTTGCCTTGAATGGACAGGGCCAGCTGCCCACCAGAGACAAGAGTATGGAAGAAATGTGTCAAAAAGCTGCCAAAAAGAGCCGGGCCGAGACCCGCCCGGGCACCAGCCTTTGTGTTCACCACGGGAGTTGTATTATCTCTCAGATCTGTTCCTTCCTGTTTGCTCATGCTCATTCCCCTGGCCTGCTAGCAGTCCCGCTCGGCTTCCACGCAACGGCAAAGGTTTCTGGAGAGCGTCTCCATTTGAAGTATCGCTCTCAGATGGTTTGTGATCTCGGTAGTGCCTGAAGAAAGACCTGGATCTCGCACAAGGAAGTGAGCTGAATAATTTTTTAAATGAGAAGAAAACACTGGGGAAAATATGTCAACCAAAGGAACAAAAGTAAAAAGATCCTGAGGTCTCCCCCTGTGATCGAGGCCAAATCTGATTTAAAAGAACAGCCATCTGTGTTCAGGTTTAGCTATTTATAGAAAATGCTTAGGAAACGGAAGAGCCGATTCGTTCTAATAAAGGTTCACCACAGCTTAGTCACCCATAGAAACGGAAATAGATATCGAAACATCACTTGAAAGAAAGAAAAAAAAAGCAACTCCGTGATTTTTCTTTTCAGTACATGATTAGCATATGGGTTAGGCTTTTCTATTAGGCTTATCTAAACTCGAGATCCTGACATTAACATGTTCGGGCAAATATATTGCGGTTTTACAGTGCAGAAGTCGTTAAATGTGATGATAGCACTTCTTTGATCACATTAAGGAACATAAAAGTTGTGAAACAAAATGTCAGAGTATAAATCAAAAGTGTAAACATTCTATGACATCTTACGCAAACCACCTTATGTCATCAGTCACTGATTTTATGTCATACATAATTCACGGTTTGTAGGGCCGCAAGTTAATGATCAATGAACCACTGCCAACTTCAGCTTTACAACATGAGGAAGCAATAATGTGAATATGATATCGGGGTTTCCCCCTCGTTATAGTTCATTAACGATCTCCTGTCGTGGTGGTGCATTCAGACCGAGACGCGTCTCATCTCCACGTTCACCTGCTCTGATTCTACATCCGTCAGCCTGGGAGATGATATGTGTGAGCATTAGTGTTTATGCTAGCGGGCACTCGTCTCTCTCTCTCTCTCTCTCTCTCTCTCTCTCTCTCTCTCTCTCTCTCTCTCTCTCTCTCTCTCTCTCTCTCTCTCTCTCTCTCTCTCTCTCTCTCTCTCTCTCTCTCTCTCTCTCTCTCTCTCTCTCTCTCTCTCTCTCTCTCTCTCTCTCTCTCAGTATGATGGAGACTGCCTGTAAGCCTTTAAATAGCTATTATACATCTGGCTTGAGACCTCCCCTGCAGTGAGCTATACACCAGACGGACACTGCTATGTAGCCCACACACAGCTCGCAGCCAGAGGATGGGAATTGTGTTAAAATGTTTAAAAAGAAGGGGGGGAGGGGGGGGAAGGAAGCAGTGGGTTTGTGTACACGTTTGCACTGTGAGGCACTGCAATGTGGGTGTCAGCCTTTATCGGCCTTTTCCAAGAGGGAGCTACGTATACAGAGACATAACTTTCCTTTTTGTAGGCACTGGACACATAGCGCAACTGTGCAGAGTAAATGTGTGTGGAGGGGTGTGTGTGTGTGTGTGTGTGTGTGTGTGTGTGTGTGTGTGTGTGTGGGTGTGTGGGAGGGGGGGTGTGCGTACCTGCACGCGTTTGTCTTTGAGTGTATTTGCATTCGAGAGATAGAGCTTCTGAAGAGAGCTCATGAAATGTATCTGTTCTCCTGGGTTTTTGGAAGCACATGATATCTGTACCTACTCTCTTCAGAATATTAATCAAGCCAGCAGACAAAAAAATACCCTCCCTTTGCACATCAAAGTCAGACAAAGGAGGAGGAAGACAGCATGTGTGTGTCATGCACAACTCCTGCGTCCTTCTCTCTTCCTCCCGTTCTCCTTTCATCTGTCCAGCATCCCTTCATCAGTGGACTGAGATCTATTTGCGGGTGTTTTTTGACCCAATCTAGTGTGATCTGTCCAAATCCGTAGGTCACAGATGGAGATGTTGAACACTTACAACCAAATCTGACAGTCGCAGGAAGGAGAATGTTCCCAGTACAGTGCTGCGTCTTGACAAACAAAATACAATTCCAAATTGTTAAAAGTACAGTGTGTTTTCTGTTATTGCTGGTTGCTCCACTAGAGGAAATCAATACAAGCTACTTTCATCCAGCATCTAACAATGTTAACTATTTGTATATAACAAAGATTTTTTTTACTAATTCACTGTTATAAGGAGAATGCTTACGCTTCACATTTAAATCCTGTCTTAAACCTGTGATCTATTTCTGCCTTTGGATAGATAGATTTATTTATTCATTATTTATTCCCCCCACCCCCCTACACTGACTTTAAGGTCAGCATCTTACAGAAAATAGTTTCTGATAGCAGGCCTGGATTGACCCTCTATTACACTCTTATGTATATAAACAGAAGAGCAGTGAGGCTTTTCCAGTGTGGAGATTCCATTTTCCAGACCCAGGATTGCACTTATTTTGTGTACTGAGTCAATTTTGGGAGTGAGTAGAAGAGGTAAATTGACTGTAATGCATTCCTCCTGCGAGGATCACCTTGCATTAAACGATGCCATCCGAAAGTTTCCTGAGATTGTTGTTCTCTCCTAAAGGGAATATTTTCCATTTCAAAGAAGACAGCTGGGTTTTACATGGACAATATATTTCTTTGGCCTTTGCATAGAAAAATGCTATTATTTCATACATTTCTAAAAGAAAATTCTTTGTCCTCAGCAAGAATCAGACATTTGAAGTACAAATTAAAAGATCTCTCGTGGAGCTTGAAAAGCATGAGTGCTAAAAACAAGATGCCATTTCCTGGATATTTCCAGTGGGAGTTCAAGTACAGCCTAATTAAAAACACCATCCTATTTAGGACTCACACAGACACACGGCTGTCGCCGCTGTTTTCCCGACCCTGGGCGACTCTTTTGTCAACAGGCACAGAGTCTTAGAACTCGGGTAACTGCGAGTATTCCGCGGCTTTGAGCATGGCTGTGGAGCGGAGGCTTTCAGAGAGCTCTGCTGTGGTTCCAGCCAAATCAGCCTATCAGCACTCTCTCACTGCTGCCCCATATCCCATCATGCAGCAGACGAGGTGACCCATCTGGACACTCCGATAGGAGGGTCTTCCAGAGCCGGGTTTTCCCGGGGCAGCGGTGCTGGGATGAGGCCGAGCTCTCTGAGCGGACAAATTCTGAGCCGTTACGAGGGGAAAAGTGTTGCCATAAAAATAAATAAATTCATTAAAAAAACAGCAGGGAGACGAACAGCAGCATCTGTTGAGCATGACCCATCTGGCTCTCACTTTGGAATCCTGAGTACAGAGCACTGCGCCAGGCCTGTGAACGAGTATCGAGAATATCGTGAATTTGAGCACTTTTCAGATTCAGAACAAGGCCAAGAGTGTCCATGTAACAAACTGAAAAGCTTGTACGAACAAAGAGCTGGATCTCAGCTGATGCCCATCTTGCCAGAAGCAACAGTCGACACGATTTACAAGCCATTCACTCGTAAAGCTACAAATAAACACAAGCATCAAGTTCACAGTTCACAGTCACAGGGTCCATCTCTGGTCATTCTGAAAGAGCTTAAAAATGACAGCAAACCAGTCATGGTCCTTTTTATGGTTTTTGATGGTTGCTATTTGAAGCAAATTCACTTCGCTGACGAACACTGCAGAAATGGGATTTCCTTAAATGAGATTTAATGAGCAATTAATCTTGTTTGCCTATTTGGTGTAAATACCATGGGAGCTTCTCAATAAGAATAAACTCAGATATACATTTGCAGAAACTGCAGCTGGTATACACTGACCTTTGAACTATAACACTTTTGGCAACCTGGTTCCTGAACGTTACTTAACAGCTGTGAGAGGTAGGTTAGAAGCCCCTGCTCCGTGTTTACCTTTTGTGCCGGACTCTGCCATATCAAAATAATTTGGAGTTTTTAAATCAAGGCCTCTGGCTATTTACCCAAGGCAGCGGTTTGTGAGAGAACCAGCTGGCGCAGCGACGATTAGCACGTTGATATGTTAACGCTTGTTTCCACGGAGTCACCAAGCCTCTTGCATAATTCAGAACCACTGGTGCTTTCCCTCCAGCTGCACGACAGGGCATCCAGAGCGACATTTCAGCAACATTTGACCAAAAATGCTAAGTTGAAATGACCAGTTGAAATATATTTAAGCCAGGGACTAGGACTAAACATTTATTTGGGAATTACTTTTACATGTGCAGATTTGTAAAGTCGTCTTTGTTAAAGGAAGGGTTTATGGAAAAATCCAATTTATATGTATTTTCCGCTTTCCTCAGATGTGATCAGTCAGTCAAGGCACATCTGGTGGCATACCATGATCTGCTATAAATGTATAGTGGTTTGGTAAATTTGTGTAAATTTGAATTACATTACATTTATATTGATTTTTTCACAAATAATTTGATAATATCAAATATTGGAGAAATTTCATTTTAAGCATACAACAATTTACCCCATTTGCGAATGTAGTTCACATAGTCTTCTAGAGCCTAAACATATGGTTGTTTATTGTTGAGTCTTTCTTTTAGAGCTTTTTCTATTAATGCTTGCAGGGAAACAAGGCATTAACCTTTAGCATTTTGAAACATTCAGTGTTGAGGCGCCGCTTTGTTTTTCCAGTGCTCCTAAATGTGGTTCTAAGGCATGTTGAGAGTCAGGTGGAGATACAGGATGAAGAGCACACATCTCTATTCAGACGCGCAGTGAGTGTGTGTATGCGTGTGTATGTGTGTGCGTGCACGTGTGTGTGCATGCATATGTGTGTGTGCGTGCATGCGCGTGTGTGCGTGCGTGCATGTGCATGTGTGTACGCGTGTGTGCGTGTGTGTGCGTGCGTGCATGTGCATGTGTGTGCGCGCGTGTGTGCATGTGTGTGCATACGTGCATGTGCATGCGTGTGCGTGTGTGCGGGTTTGTGCGTGCGCGCGCGTGTGTGTGTGTGCGTGCGCGCACGTGTGTGTGTGTGTGTGTGTGTGTGTGTGTGTGCATGCTTGCGTGCGCGCTATTCAGTCTGAGTCTGACCTGCTGAAAGGTGGCATGAGAAAGAATTCAGAAGGTCTGTTCCGTCTCAGATCCTCAGCCATGGAACCGACAACACTCTGCACTCCATAGATGTCGTGCACATGCAGTTTATCAAACAGACGCGTCCCCAAAATGAGCTGTCAGGAAGTTCAGTGTGTGCACAAACACAAACTACCTCTTTCTAATAGGAACTGTCGATGCATGACCCTAACTTTAACCACAGTTAGAAAAAAAGAGTCATTGTTGCCTCATCATATTAAAAAATAAAACACGTTTGTTTTTTTTTCCAAAAGCACTTAACCTTGACGTTAATGCTGTCGCTCTCTGGTCTGACAGAGCATCATAAGAGCAGTCCAAAGCAAAGTGTCAGCGGGCCCAGTGGTTGTCATCTACTGCGGTCAATTCAATGATGCAGAAAATCCCCTAGAATGTAGCAAAGTTGTTTGAAAATAATAACATGAATCCACTATGAGCAATCAAAAACTAATCTCCCTTGTCAATTTACATTTGAATATTTTTTCACTTAGAAAGTGGCTGACAAAAATGTATTCTAAATTCTCATGCAAAGTATTAGTTTGTAGCTGGATAATGGCCTTTGGACAGTTATGTCAGAGGTGACATTTTTAGTGTCATACCATGGAGCAAATGAAAACATTGATGAAGCAGTAGGTGTGTTTTTTATTTATCAGAGGAAGGAAGTCTCCAGAAAGGTAATAGCAAGTTAACATTAGACTAATTATAGTTAGACAGGCCAGTTTTGTGTGCCATAAAATAATCCATCTGTGTTAAAACATTTTACCTAGACTGATGGTTGTGTGCATTGGTACTTCAGTGGATTGCACCCATATTTTGGAAAGGCAATCTCTGTCTGTGGCGCTACCATTTAATAGGGATCTTTTTGCTCCAATGATTTTGTGAAGCTGGTTCAAAGGAGAATATAAGTGTTTGCCTACAAATATGTGAAGGAGTGAATACAAATACTAGTACATGTGGCACACCCACCAACCCACACACACACTTATCCCCTAGACAGGTTTTCCCAAGCTGCATTAGTGTGAAACAAAGCTTCCACATAACTAGTTTCCCTCCACTATAGAATCACGAGAGCGTGAAACTAATCTGAGGCTTTTGTGAGGATTGGTGTCACCATCACACACTCACACGGCCCACCATAAAAGAATGTATTACGATGGAATTAGAAATCACTCTTGAGAAATACGTAAAGGTAATATGCAGTCAGTAAGGTACCGTGTCCCCAGCCCTGCCTCACAGTAACCCTGGCAGGGTTCTTGGGAATTCCCAGTTACACAAAGCATGGAATACCACTGGAATTCAAACCTCAGTGGAGGGGCCTGGTTGTATATGTGGCCGAGCCAGATAAATGCATCTAAAAAACCAGACATCACCAAAATCCTCTTTCACTCCTCCTGCAAATCTCACATTGAATATTCAGCCTGTTTTTTGAGGGGGGGGGGGGGGGGGTTAAGCAAATTATGTTCTGCAGCAATAATACTCATCATAGGCCTCCTTTTTATTTGAGCAGTGAGGCCTCATTGGAAGGACTGCTGTAGAAGGGGTGTGTCTAGCGTACCTGTCAGAACGTTCCGTTCCACACATACATCACAGCCAACATTCCCAGGTGTCTGCAGGCTGCAGGAAGTCTGGAGACAAAGAGTTCATTCAGTGACCCGTTGGATAGCTGACAGCCTTTTCTTTTCCCACCTGGCTCACATGCAACTGAGGATTGTGGGTGGGGGGCAAAAAAAGCTTTGGAAAATGGGCATCCTGTTCTCAACAAGCTTTAAAAACTGATCAGGCAAACAACCAGGAAATCACAGTCATATAAGAGTGCACTTCAGCTAATGTGTAACTCACAGTGGCTTACCAAGCATGGCCCAAAAGTGTGGAGTCTATATTGAGCAGAAAGGTCCTGCATTGACTGGAAATATTTTAGTTGGTGAAAGCCATGTTGAGAACTAGGACTGTGTGTTATAGGAGAGAAGAGTGTAAGCTTAAGTACGTGTGTACGTGTTACGTAAGAGGGAATGAGTGTAAGATTATGATTGTGTGAAGGATCCCCATTGTTCTTAGCCAATGTGCTAGAGAAGACAGTGTGAGAGAGTGTGAGACAGTGTGACACAGTGTGCCAGACAGATGAGCTAGCGCCCTTACTTGCGCTATCTCTAGGTACACCCCCCCCCCTCCGCCCCCCCAACACCTCTTCTTCCTTCCTGCAGGCCTGTCACCACTGTAGCTTCTCTTTCACATGTTTCTGGCTCATAAGTGCAATGATTAATCTCCACTCTGTTCATTTGTTCTCTCATTGTCACTCTCTCTCTCTCTCTCTCTCTCTCTCTCTCTCTCTCTGTGTGTGTCTCTCTCTCTATCTCCCTCTGTTCAGATGACTTGACAGTCAGTCCATGTGTCCTTCAAACGTGACTTTTAAAAGCCAAAACTTTCCTAAAGACACAAGTTATTCTGGATGCTTCAGTTCTGATTCACTTCTACCCACTACTTTTGGTTTGTGTAACCAGACTCACAAATCTGACCAGATCATTCAATGTTAAGTCACTTTGTTAATCATTTGAAACATTCAGAAAGCTCAGTTTATTATGCCGTTGAAGCTAAAATAAACATCATGCACTCTAGAGAATTTTTGTGCCCAATATCAACTCCACACTTTTTGTGTCATGTGCCATACTGAGAAATCACTGAGGAAGCACTGAGTGCTTTATTTAAAATCATCTAAAATAAATGGGATCTATTGACCTAAAAGCTCCTATCTTGGTTTCAGTGGTGCCTTAATATCAATATACAAACCCACCTCAACATCAATCAATGTCACCAAAATATCATACCAGTGCAAAAGCTGACTCCTCCACAAAGGCTGACTCCTCCACAAAGTTCCCTCCAGCATGGAGTGACAGAGGAGGTGTCCCACTTGCTGGCAGTCCTCTCCTGGGTCCTGGAGGTCTGCAGCAGGGTTAAGAGTTACTCACAGCATCTGTGTTATCTGCATCTGCTACACTTCAGCTACCCTGATAAGGGGCAGTTGAGTGATGGACAGCTTCAGGCTCCTCCATAAACAGACTTCAGATAAGCTCTGAGCGGATAGAAGATCCAGGGCAGGGCCTCCATCTACATACTCAGAATGTTCTCAAAGGCTGGTCTGGGATCAGTATTGGTCTTTCTCCTGTCCTTCTCTGTTTAGGCAATGTTTCTGCTTTAACCCTTTCCATGCATGTTTCACCTTTTGTACACACCTTAGCAAATCAGCACTCAACTAATGCAAACAGATCTACAAAGTACTAAATTTGTTTAAAAATAAAAAATAAAAATTAGCAATAAAAACAATATTGGTGATAAAATAATAAGATAAAATAGATTTTGTTATATGTTAATATTCTGTTTCTCACAGAATGTGATACAGAACTACTTAGCCAGATTTTTTTTTTTTTTTTTTCAGGCACAGGGACTGACACCTAGGAATTTTAGGGATGGGCCCAAACAGACTTTAAATATTCATCTTCAAGCTCAGATAAAATTGTAGTTCTTCCAAGATTCATTTCGCAGGGTGGACTACTAAACAGGCACGCCTACTGCAGTTCTTTCGTCAGATCTGAATGTTGCTCAGATTTAAATGTTTCACAAAAGTTTATAACATTTCAACTTTAGATGTCCATTTACATGAGGATGTATGTGCAGCTCTGCTCTGCTTATAATGAACAAGATGTTGGGCATGAAAGCAGAGCTACATATTTACTGTGCACTGTGTGAAGGCTGTTAATGTGGGAGCTCAGGATAATAAGAGTGTTCGCACTGGGGAAATCAACAAGATTCTCCAGACTGAGCCTGGATTAGACATCCAAACAGTGGTGGTTTTCGCAAGCATACCGGTGTAATATACTGAAATACACCATTTGCTTGGGGTTTATAACAGGATTCAGTTTGTGAGTATTAAGGGTAATTACTCTAATGAAAGAATAACAGGATTATGGTCAAATCATCCTTGAAAAAATAGCTCATGTTGATGTATGGTTGTCAGTCCAAAACAAATGTTCTATCAGTTACAGCCAATTTGAAGATACCTGGTTGAAGCAGGATGGTGAGACCAGCTATAGTCCAAACAACATGAATTAAATTTACTTTTACGGCATTTGGCACATGCTCTTATCCAGAGCGACTTACAAAAGTGCTTTGCCATTTACTCATCGAATAATTCCTAACCAGTACAGTACAGTAGGTTAGAGTCCATTATACCAATGATCTAGAATACTGTTGAAATACAGGGCTCAATTCTGATGCCTAGAAGTGCAAAATACATAAGGTCTATCTCAGACAATAATAAGTGCAACAAACCATAAGTACTTCAGTATCAGTACAATAAACAACACTTAAATCTGTTTGTCTTAATGAATGAAAAAGAAAACATCTTAAATCTGACATGATAAGTACACACAGTCCTTGGGCTACAGACTACTGAACACTGCAATACATGGAGAACATGTTCTAGTCCTGTGTTTTTCATGCCAATATGGGCATTATATAGAACAAAATGAGTAAACATGCATCTGGGCTTTCGGTTGCATTCCTTTTGATGGCTTCATGTATCCCTTATGTAATTCTTCCAAAAATATTTCTGTACTGCTTTCGCAGAATAACGCTTTGTTGTGCAGCAGAGAGGAAATCACTGACTCTGTTGTCTCTCACCTTCTCGAGTCTCATTCCTCAGCATTTCCCCTCCAACACACAGCGAGAGATCAGAGGGGGGTGGAGAAGGTTTAGAGAGGAAAGCGAGTGAGAGCAGAGAAACAGAGATCCTTACAGGTTCAGGGAGAGAGACAGAGAGTGAGACAGAGTGAGTGAGACAGAGGAACAGATATTCTTGGAGGCTGAGCGAGAGAGAGCGCGAGTGAGAAACCGAGAATGAGTGTCAGCAAGAAAGAGAAATCCTTAGTAGGGAAACACGCTGCTTTTAACTCTTTTCCTGCTGAGCCGAGTAGCCCATCGCTTCCTCTCTGTACCTGACGTGTGTGTGTGTGTGTGTGTGTGT
>NC_137501.1:5500000-5502500 GCF_041902795.1 Electrophorus electricus
GTGGGGCAGTGAGGGTGTGAAAGGGCTCGACTCTGCTCTGATTGCACCCCCTCCTCGGTTCACTGCTGCACGGTGTTTCAATTCCTCCTCACGAAATGCAGTGTAAGAAATGTTCCAGCTGGAGGGTCCTCCCCCAACCTGTGCTAATCCACCACTCCAGATGGGGTTGTTCCAAATATAGCACGAGTGGCATGGGCTTGTGGCTTTAAATCCACTCTGATTCCATCCATGCAGTGCTAATGTGCGCATGTTACTCCAGCCTGACTGCAGAGAACAGTAGAGGGGGTGGGATACTGACGAGCGGCACGGCCGAGTACCGGGCAGGGGCGTCGCCGCCGGCGGGGAGGATGGGGCCAAGGGACAGACAGAATTTCAGCCCGGGACTAATGGGACATGTCACAGGTCAGCCAAGCTGTTGCACCTGATAAGTGCGTGTGGTTGGCAGATATGGTCACGGCCCCCAACAGGTGCTCAAAACATTCGCTAACAGGTGTTCCTAATGCTTGTTCAGGTGGTGAGGTGGACACAGGTGATTTTCAAGGAGACCACTGCGGGGGGGCAGAAAGCCAGAGAAATTTTGAGAGAAAGAGAGAAAGATAAAGAGAGAGAAAAAGACGGAGAGAAAGAGCAGGTGTAAATGCTAACCAAAGAGTTTTTGTTTATGGTATTGAGAGAGCCCAGGAGAATGTGAATGGTTTCATGCCAAATATTATTTAATTGTCAGCTGAGAGGGACTTCCTGAAGATAGATACCTGTTGAAAGTTAGAAGACCAGGCAAAGAACATGTTTCCAGTGAGGTTTCAGCTGGAAAAGTATTTAATTAGGACTGCCATATTCACACCAATGTTCTCGATAGACATTTTGTCTCAAAGTAGCTTCACCGAGGTTCAGTTCCGAAACTCCACAGCGAACAAGCCGCAGGTGACAGCAACAACAAGCAAAAGAACTGCTGACATGAAACATAATGCTGGAAGTCTCAGAAGATCCTCCAGTGGCCACATACTGTGATGGGAAAAGGTATTTTCACTCTTCACTTTATATCAGATGAGTCTCCACAATGACCTCACTATTTCTGACACATTCTGAATCACGTGACTGTCCCTGGAAAACTATAAGCATTGTCTCGCTGACATCATACAATACACTCCAACGTATAAGCCTGGAGTCTGTACGTCATATCCCTCTTCTAGAGCTTTTCCCTTGAGCACAATCCAGAGCTCCTCCTTAGAGAACCATCCTGATTGTTAAGCATTAAGCTTAACAACCTTCCGGTCTGCTGATTGATTCCAGCTTGATCTGAATTCCAGCTTGATCTGGATTTGCTAAACCCCCGTTTTGAGACAGTGAAGCAGAGTTATTGTGTAGCACCGTGGACACATACAGACAGTGTGTCATATCTTCCTGCAGTTTAGCTCTGACCCAGGATTGGGTGTGCTCAAAGGAGCACACACTGCTGACCAATCACGTGCTGCTAGACATTCTGGACTGGATGCATACCATCTCATGAGCCACAAACCTACAATGTCTTTTCAAGGACACACTGGCAATTTGACTGTAATTAGTGAAACAGAAGAACGACCTCTTTTAATCTCAGAAAGTCTCCAACAGTGTTAAAAAAAATGCCATCTTATCAGTCCTCGTTAAATTCATGAGTACCATTTTGTTCCCTGGTTGATGGAAAACAGCATGCCATGACTTATCCATCATATGCCAAGAGTATGTAATTACAACACTACTGGACATGAGTGAAAATGTAAACTGCATTAAATAATGCCAAGCATTAAATGTAATTTAGAATGTAGGCAGCTGAGCAGGGAGCAGACTGTTTCATACAGCAGTTTGGCAGGGACATTACTACACATGCTAATGATTGAGTCATTCATAAGTCACTTCATGCTGAAGGTGAGCCTATAGCCTACCTCACAGGGTCACGAGAACCTGAGCTGTAGAATTGCAAAGGGAACCTTTAGTGCAGTCAGCATGCTAGCCAGTTATTGGTCCAGACATTGCCATGCATCCATTAGCAATCGTGATAAGCATCACTCACCCACGTCAAATTCACCCACAATAAAGAGCAAAGGCATCGACAGTGAGTCTTTTGCCAGCTTCTTTTTTAAAAAAGCACTATGTTCTGAGAGAACACTGAAGTAAATGCATGTGGTACACATGGTCCAAGCTCGTTTCAGCACATGCTTCAGTGGAAAAAAAGGATTTTGTCTCTTAGATGCAAAGTTAGAGCTGTAATTATGTCGCAAAACTGCAAAGATTCTGTAGTGCCCTAATTCATTTTTACCAGAGTCTCTCGTGCTGTACCCCTGTGAAGTCAATTCCCACCAAATCTGGCACATTAACATGTCAAATTTGATCAGAATAAAAACCTTGTAAAGTGTTAGTCAATTGCATACATATGCCTACAAAACCCCACACACATCGCTCGAAGTACTGCAGCCATGTGTAAAAAGTCCATTTGTTTTGCTAGTTATTTTTTGAGATGAGTGAA
>NC_137501.1:5507500-5587500 GCF_041902795.1 Electrophorus electricus
TGTGTGTGGGGGGGGGGGGGGGGGTGTTTGAAGTCTTTGGCTGATGGAATAGGAGGTCATTGTGGTCCAAACCAACTGGCTGCATGTAAGTGCTGGAGCAGGTACAGCAGAAGTCACTAACACCTCCTCTGTGAAGGCGCTGAGAATATGGTTCAGGCCCTTTATGTTAATAGATATTTTCACATAACATCAATAAAGTGTACTTAGTGCACCATTAACAGAACTAAATGTTTCTGGCAATATGAACCATTTCTCAGTAAACCGTTTATCATAGAGATGGTTTCTCAGAAATGCAGATTGAAATAATGCACAGTGACACTCAAGCTGAATTTAAAGTTTTGGAGCTTCGATAACTGCATGTTATTGTGTTTAATGAACCCAGCGCCCTTTTACAAACACTGACAACTCAAGTATGTAATAGAGACATGAGTCAGTCGGTTTGAACCTCGTCTCTGGTGTCTGTCCTTGTTTATTATCTCCACGTGTGGATTCAGACAATTAAAAACCAAATGCCATCCAACCTTCTTAAAAAATACTGCTGAGAGTGGGATCATTGCCTGAAGATGTCTGCTTTTGCCAAGACCTGCAATAAAATGAGATGCAATGATGCACATGGGAAACTTTGGTGAAAGGGATACAATAAGAAGATGTGGTGTTTTTGTCTCAAATCCGTATCCGTTTTACCGGGAAGGGCTGCACTGGGAGAGGCTCACGGATACACTTGAGCAAAAACATGAAAGGTAATATATTCCAGTTAGTAGTTAGTCTTCCCTTGTGTTTCTTCCAAGTTGTTTGTTTGTTTGTGTGTGTGTGTGTGTGTGTGTGTGTGTGTGTGTGTGTGTGTGTGTGAGACGGGAGGGGGTTTGAGAGAACTGAAAAGATTCAAACACAATAATAATAATAATAATAATAATAATACAATGAAGTTCACAGAGTTAAAAACCTAAAATTAAGGAAGATAAAATTTAAAAAGAAGCAAAAAGCAGATTTGTTGCTTAGAAATGAAGAGTTTTGAGAACATAAATGGGCTGACCTTCTGGGTATGTTTTTCAGAAGTTATTGCAGAACGAACAGTAAAGAGCAATGTGTTCTGGGAGCCATCTTCTAATCCACTGGGAAACTTTAAGAAGTCAGAGAGCATTAATGCTAGAACCATGATCTCACCTCAACCTTACAATCCTTCCCCCTCTGTCTCCCTCAAGCAGGGATGAGAAAACCACTTAAGGCAAAGCTCTCTGCAGCAGTTCAACCGAATGGCTGAATGATCCCTAGTTCAGAAACAACTTTCACTGCTAAATGGATTACTGTGGGCAAGTCAGAACTCATTCACAGTCCTAATAACCAATCACTCGAAAGCTTTTTCAATAAATCATTATGAAAGGCATTCAGGCTGTTTTACTGAGTTCTTTGGTGGTAAGGTTTTAAACCATTAACATATCCCTTTCTATAGCCGATACAAAATAACAGCAATTGCTCTTAACATCTATAAATGGCTGATTTCCATTATCCAATAATTACCTTAGTTCATTCATTGGTTCATTCATGTTCTCGCACACACTTCACTGCAGAAGATGAACACTGTGTGTTTCTGGTAGCACCTCAGACTGTCCAGATCAGCGTGTGGCTTAATTATCCACTCAAGCCCTTCATCAGCGCTGCTGCTACTGGGAGCCAAACAGCAATTATACCCAATATTCTGCCTTTTCACTAAGGCGGTATAGTGAAATTGACTTCCCTCAGCCTCCCACAGGAAATGAATCAGCTTACACATATAAATACAAACAAGGGGATAACTGTTTATTCAATTATGCTATAGTTATAAAGTTTTGACATTTGATTAGCAGAGATTGGCACCCCTCCTCCCTCCCAGATTCGATAATTTATCCATGTTGCACAACACTGAATGCTGCCAGTCTGGGGGGTTGTGACTCACTGCATGAGAAACGAGACCAGATAGACTATTTTCCTCCTTACTGCTAGAGCAGACAGGCTCCGGATTTAATTCCCACCCATTCCACACTCCACACGGCCTGAATCATGCGATGGCATCATGTGATGGCTGGAAGCAGGATGAGGACAGAGATGGTGGCTATCATGAAAGTGCATACGGCACTCGTCAGAGCCGAAATTGGGTTTAAACCAGTAGCACCAATCCCCATATTACACACACTGGCTCTGAAATCACCTAATTAGGCCTTAATAAATATAATGAAGAAAACGGGATGCTAATAAGACTGAAATTATACCATTTTCACTGGTTCTGCTTACCATTAAAACCCTTCTGAATATCCCATAGACACTGGGGTCATAAAGGCACCCGGCATGCAGGTGAACTATGAAATCACGTTTTCTTTCAATGTGTTTATTTAATATTAAATGATACAGGGTTTTTTCCCCTCTAAAAGAACATTGTCATGCTGAGTCCAAGTGTTAAATCAACAGTGAGAGAGAGAATGATAGAGCGAGAGACAATGTGTGTGTGTGTGAGAGAGAAAGAGAGAGAGAGAATTCTGACTATTCCAGTCAAAGCTGAGTTTTGGGACTGACACAAGTCTCTCCCTCTTTCAGCACGAGCTGAGCTGAGCTGAGCTGAGCTGAGCTGAGCTGAGCTGAGCTGAGCTGAGCTGAGCTGAGCTGAGCTGAGCTGAGCTGAGCTGAGCTGAGCTGAGCTGAGCTGAGCTGAGCTGAGCTGAGCTGAGCTGAGCTGAGCTGAGCTTACATAACACACGGGCTGAAAGGAAGGAGGAGGAGCAGAACGCCGCGCAGGAACTCATGAATGGGCAAAGCCAGTCAACATTCAAACCACTCTGCTAACCCTCACAAAGCCAGAAACAGAGAAAAGGGGAGAGAAAATAAGAAAACACACAGAGTGCCGTGAACAAAATGCCTGAATGGCAAAGAAATGAATGTGTGTGTGTGTGAGAGAGGTAGGCAGTCAAAAAAAGAGAGACAGACAGAAAGCTACAGATGTCAACTGGGGATGACGTCAGGGATGGGGATGACGTCAGGACCCGAGTGAGACTTCTTATTGCTCAGCCACATTACATCCTTCAGTTAGGGTGCAGCAAAACACAACAGGTCAGTTGAGTTACCCTTTGCGTCCAGGGCCAAGACAACAGATTTGGACCGAAAACAGAAAAAATAAATAAATAAATATGCAAGCACATTAGCTACGTCCACAAATAAACAAAGATGCAAAGAAAAACAAAAACTCATCTAGCAATTTTCTTTAGCATTGCGTTCAGGCTATTTTATTTGCTCGCATGGAAAGCAGTCAAGTAAAACAGCCTCAGCTGCCCATAGGCTCCCTGGAAAATGCTAATAACTCCTCATGTACAACTATGTAATCTCCCTCTTTTGCTCTACTAATGTTACAGAACGTTGCACATGATGACACCTACAGCATACCGATGTGGGTGTAGCTCTGAGGCAGCTCTCTGGTTAATGCTCGATCTCTCTCCTGTGCTAAACACATGCTGTATCATTTTAAACATTAATCATAAATAATATTAATATAATAGTAGTATTGTTATATTACTGTATTAATTTTATTAATATTAATAATGTTATACATTATACTATTATATAATATATGTGTGTGTATGGATTAATACTGATCGGTGGTCAATGTCCAGGTGGGTCAGGGTTCAATTCCGCTGCTAAATTACCTGCTTTAATCAGTGGCAGTCTTAAGGGAATCTGATCTAATAATGAAACTGCAGTCCATTCAAAGCAAACTTACAGAGTTGAATACATTATCTTGGGAGAAAACAATTATACTGCAACACCTGCTCTCGCTCTGCTGAGGCCCACACACACACACACACACACACACACGCCAGTTTTCCTGTCTAGGCACAAAAAAAGTAAATTGAGAGAGAGAGAGAGAGAGAGAGATAGAGAGAGATAGAGAGAATATAAATAAAAAGGGGGAGGGGGGGTTGCTATCCAGTGTCCGTGTGTGAATGGGAACAGAGCCTGACAGCATGCCATCATTCATTAGACAGTTTACAGTAACGCACTCTCACTGCATTCTCACCAAGGAAAAGGCCAGCAGGACGACTGTCAGCAGGGCGGCTCATTAGCAGTGCCAGGCCCTAACGGAAAGCCCCTGGCAGCACCGCTGGTTCTGCAGAGCTCTCGGCACCGTATGCCAGCTCCAGCCAAGGAGGAACCTGTTCAAGGAGAAAAAACTACTCCCTCAAGATGTTAAAAAAGACATAGAAATGATTATTATCGCTTAGATTCAGTCATGATATATTCAGGTGGACTCTGCAGAGGAAAATGAGAATGGCATTTGTCAAACTCGGAAAAGAGCAGAAAAAGTTGTCAAAAATTCAGCTCAGGAATTTGTGATGCTATAAAGATTTGTAGATATTTTTCTGCATGTTTGGATTGACTAGGACTAAAAAATAATTTCTTAACAAGGCTAACTTTTAAATAAAGCTGACAATTGCTATTTTAAAAAATGCTAATGCCGTCACTGACAGGTGCCTGGATGTGGTCTGGCGGCACTGCACAGTGAGTTATAGTCTGTGAAAGAAATCATCTTGATCACAGTGGCTGTTCTGTGACTGATGTCCTGAAATACCATAGGCCAAGCTGAAAATAGGCTCTGATTGGCTCCCCTACCGCCATCGGACAACGAAAAGAGAGGAGTGATTTTTCTCCCGTGTTACTCTCCTTGACCTGCAGCCATCTGCACACACCCCACAGAGAAAAGGGTGGACAGGCCTCAGAGACAGTAGAAAGTAGAGTGATGGAGAGAGAGAGAGAAGGAGAGAGGAAGTTGTAGTCTTCTACCCTGCTGATTTAGTCTCTCTCTCACACACACACACTCCCCCCCCCCCCCCCCCCATATACAAACACACACATACACACACAACCAGAATGTGGGGGGAGAGATTCCGAGCCCCATCAGAAAATACCATGACAGGTCATGCAGGCATCAGTAGACCGGCATCAGTGGATAGCAAAAGGCGCTGGGGGTTTCCCCTGAGGCCACGCGCTCCACGGCAAGACCAGAAGAAACCCACACAGGTGATTTGTTTACAGCTTTGTTTTCAGGCTCTAGGGGGGAGCAAAGGAAGGTAAACACAGCAAGAATATCAGAGTGGGAGAGAGAGAGAGAGAGATAAACTGATTATACACCTCTGACATTTCAGTAACTGCAAGACACTGCCACATTCATACATTTTCCCTGTGTCGCATAAATTTGATTTGCATAGATTTATGAGGTGTATGTATGTGCGTGCGTGTGCATGTGTGGAGTCTGACCATCATCAGAAAGCCTCTCTGTTTCTAAGCAGATCTGAATTCCTGTTGTGTTGAATGACACAAATACAATAGTCCCAGAGTTCTACAGATGCAAAAGAGAGCAAAACATTGTTAAGGGACGGTAAGCTTCTTTATGCTACACCCACCCACACACACAATCATACATGCAAGCACACCCTTTCAAAAGGACTTCTGTGAGGCACTTGAGTTCTATTGAAGTTATGGATGATGAAAGCAGTCAGAGTGGGGTCAGCTTCTTTCAACAAGGCTGCAAATGAGAAGCTGCATCAGTCCTCGGGAGGGTTTAGCATTCACTCCGTGTGTGTTTTTTGCCGGGCAACCGGATTACACACAAATCCTGCAGACCTATGAGATGCAGCAGGCATCATGTGATTTGGAAAAAGAAGACAAATGTCCAAATAGCACACGTTTCTAGAAAAAGGAGCATTTTATTTGGGGGCGGACAAGAATCCAAACAGCAGGTGCAACAGTGGCTATACAAAAGTTAAGACTGGACTTTAGTGCCTTTACGCCCACACAGAATACGCACCCCCTGCCCTGAGCCTGTCATCACTTTCAACAAAAAGACGGCATTAAACGTGAATAACACAGTGCAACTCCTGCCTTTCGGTGACATATATATATATATATATAAAAATTTCACACCCCGCCAAAAAGGAAAAGCATGACACCAGCACATTAGTGCCGACACAAACACCTCCAGTCTAGCCCGTTCTGCTGTCTCTTTTGCCATCCCTCTCCAGGGTTTAAATCGCGCCCCTATCGCCTCCGTCTCCTCCACCCTACGGCTGGCCTGTTGTCTCTGTTTAATGGACCATCCCCTTTTACAGTGGGGATGATGGCATACGTGGTGACATATCTGTCTCCCTGGAGCAAATCCCTCCCCCACTGGTGACAGCCTGTCAATATGCCTCTGACCACCTGTCAGTCAAGATGTTACTCTCCTAGACATGCAGTCTGTCTAATGGGGGGGTGAGGCATAAGGTGAGCGCAGCGCGTGAGAAGGGACAGAGCAGACGTGGGTGAACATCAGTCTTCCACTGTTTCATATGCATTAATCAAGAAGCAGTAATGGGTTTGCATAGAGCAGTGCAAAAAAGTACAGAACATCGCTGTTTTTGGACAGAACATTATTATACTTGTTTATGAGGAACAGCCATATTATTTCCTTTATGGGTCAATTCATGCAGGCTAGACAACAAGCACAACTTACAGACCATAAACACATTTCCAGTGTAGCAGGTATCTTGAAAAGTCCTTTGAAATAAAGGAATGTATATTATTCCGAGTAATGATGCACACAGGTTTGATTCACATGTCTTTAAGCTGCTGGAGGTCACTGTGGCTCGCTGATGAGTTCTTTTCTACAATAATTAACAACACAAACTGGCACTAAGCCAGCGGTGGTTCCACTTGAACTGTGGGAGCCAGCAGCTCTGTTAGAGGGGTCTGTGGACACATAACTTTCTAACGGACCATTCTCTAATTAAGCCATAATTAATCAATGCATTGCAAGCATTAAGTCAATGTTCTACATCATTCAGCTTATTTATTTATGCAGTTAGAATAAAGGACTATCTTTTTTTTTTCCTGACAAAAAATTGATTTTTTGTGCTTTTTAATACAGTGGCTCATTCGCATTAAGTTCAATGCATTACAAAAAACCTTTTATTTTCTTTTATTTCATTTCATTACATAATTGTGTGGCAGAGATTGTATCATGTTTTTAAAGTCAAACAAACAAAAACAAATCAAATGAAATATTATCAAGCTAGGTTTTCATTGAGAAATGGAACCAAAGTTTGTGGTTCTTCCTGGGTGTGAAGACACTGAGCTTAGATAAACACCACCACGACTATAAACAGTGACTGTGCTATGGTCCTCCTTGTATTCTACAAACTTCTAGTTTTATAGTCAGTTTATAGCCTATCTGCTTCAAATAGTACTGAATGCAGACATACAGAGCTAGACAGCGTGTGCTAAAAAAAAAAGAAAAGCAGAGCCCAAATGGATATCTAATCAAGGGGGCATTTCACTGTGTGTAATGTGTCAAAATACACTTGCCAGATGGATTGAGTGAATCTACAGCTTGAGGCTTGATTAAATCAGCCCATCTTAACCAGTTCATATTTTTCTTTTGACCTTTATGTGATGTTGTTCTTAGGTCCACAGAAGTATAAAATAATCCGCTTCAAGGCATTTAACAGCAAATAAGATGATGTGAATGGCACGAACATGACATACTATTCTCAAACGTCTCTTAGTTGAAAGACAGGGTGGGCTTAGCTCCATTATCCCTTTTATAAGAGTTGCCCCTGGTCTAAACATTGCTGCATATTACAGCAAGGGTGTACATTACACATTTAGGTTAGCTAGTTCAGACAGGTTAATTATAACAACACACTGTTGCTGTTTTAAGAAACATGATCTTAACATATGGAGAAACCCATTACTATACCGCTTTATGCATGGGGCAGTCAAAGAGCCTTCTCCAAAACTGCTTCCGATGACTGGGAAGCGTAGAATTGTCTCAAATGTTTTTGGATGCTGTAGCATCACCACCATTCATCACTGAAACCAAGAGGCCTAGCCCAAGCCTTGACCATAGTCCCAGACCATTATCCCTCCACCAGCCTTTACCACAGCCAATACAGACAATGCTCTCATGAAACCTGCTAAACCCAGACAGTGAAGAGTAAGTCATTCCATCACTCCAGAGTCCAGGGGCAGCATGCTTTACGCCACTACAGTCCACGCTCAGCGCTGCGCCTACGTGCAGCTGGTGGGCCACGAAGCTCCTGCTAAACAGCCCTTGTGCTGAGGTAGTTAGCGATGAAACACAGGATAGACACTACACACTTAGGCACCGTTCTGTGGAACGGCGTGGTTTACCATGTGCTCTGAGACACTTCTGTTGCAGAATAACACTTAGAGTTGACCAGAGAAGACCAGAAGAGAAATGTCATAAGCCAACTTGTGGCAAGGATGACATCCTTTCACAGAGCCATGTTTAAAGTCTGAGCTCTTCAGTATGACTCACTACAATGCCCATAATTGGCTACGGAGTTTGGATGCCCATTTACTTTTTTTTTTTTTTTTATAGCTGTAAGTAAGGGGTGCAGCTAAAACATTTGAATTCATTAATCCATGTCCACATAAATTTGGCCATAGGGTATGGGGGCTTGCATAGCAAGCCTGTTTTCCCATATCTTGTATAACTACACCAGGAAAATTCCATCAAATATTTGCATACAAAGTACACACTCATGTTATAAGGAATTAGAAGAACTTGTAAAAGCTAAACAAAGGCTTCTAGATGGTGCCTCATTTACCTGAACAACTCAGTCTCAGTAGAAACGGCCACAATTTTTACATAGTAGTTATGCTGCCATAACACAGGAAGGCGACCTGCCGCCACACTTTTCAATTTAGAAATAATCCAAAATGAGACACTGTGGATCTTACAAATGTAGGGTTCCCCCCCGTCAAATTCTTGGAGACATTACATATTCAAAGATATGTGCCAGGCCACCACTGTCTTACACTAAAGGATCTCTGCTTTCAGTGCAAGACATACATACACAAAAACAAAACATGCAAACATCGACACACTGAGCACCCTGACACACCAGTACAGCCAAAAAAAAAAAAAAAAAAGCAAGCATTGCTAGAGGCTCTAATGCATATTCATTTATTCACATATTTATCCACACAAAACATTATTCTCCAAAAATATATACAAACTGTACAAAGCGTCACTGTATACAATGACAAAAAGTATACTTTTTATATTAAAAAAAAAAAAGAATTCCATTCATAATCCCAAAGGCTTTCAACTGAAAGCCCCAATCAGTTTGTTTTTTTAAAGGCACAAATACTGCCTTCTGTTATCCTGACTTGACCTACTGTGCACACAGAGTGCAGCAGTAAGACTGTACAAAACAGGAGCTAGAACTTTTGGATAAAGAATGACCAATCCGACATCCACATGGCACAAACAGATCAAGAACAGCTGCTCTCGTCTACTTAACAAGTAACATGAAAAATGGTTTTGTAACTGATGACAAAAAATAACCAGTTTAAAAAAAAACATACTGATTGAGGCTTTTGTAGTGTTACATAGTCCCAAAACATTTCTCTCCCAGTATGTAATGTTTCTTCCAGATAAATCTCCTTTCGAGAAGGTCATAAATATTGGCTACACCATCCTTTTAGCAGTAATGGAAACCTGAAGCTTAATTCAATCCCAAAAACAAAGCGACACAGAATGATAAAAGCACAGTGCACCTCACAGAAGAAAAACAAACTTGGGAGAGAGCAGAATTGTTCCCCCATGGAATTATGGGAAAGGGGACTGGGTCCATTATAGGGTAGTGTGCAAGGCAGCATGTTCCTTCATATGGGTTATAGTTCAAAGAACTACTGAGCTTAATGGTCTGTTTGCAGAGAGCATGACCACATGCATGAATGTTCTTGCGCGTGTGTGTGTGTGTGTGTGTGTGTGTATCAAAACCTTTTATCTAGCTGTGTTTAAGGATTTTCCATGCCACTGGCAGGAGGCTACTTAATGTGCACTTTAACCACACACATTCTAGCAGGTGAAGTGCCCAAACTGTGGATCAGAGCTGAGTTAGGGTCAAAGGTCACTGATGACCAGGAATGTAATTCAGAGAGCAAACTCAGCCTTGCTAGTACACGTACACACACACACACACACACACACACACACACACACACACACACACACACACACACACACACACACACACACACACACACACACACACACACACACACACACACACACACACACACACACACACACACACACAGAAGGTAATCCAGGCCGTGTGCGCGTAGTCTTGGCAGCTACAACTCCTCAAAGAAGGCCACTCTTGACTTTGCACTCTGTAGCGTCTGCTGTGGAGAGGAAATATGACAGATCAACAGGCCATCCTATACCCCCCCACCCCACCCCACACACACAATGTAGCAACTGAAGAGAAAAAGAAAGAAAAAAAATCAATCAGTGATGTCATGTTAGGACATTTTCTAAAAACACTATATAAAGTAACCCTTTGAATTAAAATAAAAGATGTTCTGATAAGGACAAATGTGTAAATAAAATTCTCAAACTAAGCTTTAAAATGTCATGAACTGAAATCAGCATGTTTCACTACTCGTCGCCTAATTCCTGAAGTGCCAAGGAGAGGTTCACAGACAGCTGGAGCTGCGGCAGTTCTTTTCAACTCCCTGAGTAATTATGTGAACAGTCAACAAAAGCCTTTAACCATGTCAGTTTATGCTGGATTGTGTTCAGAAGCAAAATTTTCCCATAACGGAGTTGGGTTTTTTCCCCTAGCACTGTATCTGCAAGCAGAGCAAATCGGTTGCACTGCAGAGAAATAAGGTGTTTCACTACATACTGGAATTAGTAAGCTTTTAAAACGCATTACTACTGAAGTACGTCTTGAAAGGTATTTCAGTAAAACAACATGGAAGACGAGCTCCATTTCTCTCCATCATCTACCCAACTGATACAACAATTATCCAATAAATGAAATAATGGGTCTCTGGAACACATCTGTTACTGATCACTGACAGTCAGTGGTTCTGCAACGTCACTTCCCACTCTCAGAGCATTTGTTCCGAATTTAATGAGTTATCATACATGGATTTCTTCCGATTCTCTGCACTGACAAGAGATGCCATGGCATTTCACATAGAGCAACATCAAGGCCGTGACTGATGAGGGGTTTAGCGAGTGGGAGCGTCAGCGCATGCAGCAATCCATTTGTCTGATTTCCACAGATTTGCCCGTGCACTCCGTACATTCCGAGCACCGTTCACGCATCTCTCTGATGACAATCAATACCCTGTAATGGAGGGTGTCATTGAAAGACAAGTTGGACAGGGAGAGAAAACAAAGTAAAAAAAAAAAAAAAATGATATATGAGGCTGTAACCCCCCAAACTTGAAGCATTAATGGCAACAGATACCAGGAACATCCAAAAAGAGTGCAATCCTGGGAACAGCTAAAATACTACACTGGACTCTGAGGATCCCAGGCATCCGGTAAAGGACCTGAGCTTGAAAGAAACAGACCACACGGAGGGGGTCTCCATCTCCCTTCTCAATCGCTGATAAACCACTGAGAATTCTGATGAATGCAGCTGAAAGGCATGTGCGTGCGATTTCTGGGATATGGTGCGGTTGCACAGGCCAGCTCTTTTTCCCCGCTGCTGTGCGGTACTACCCGATGGTTGTGGCTATTTCTAAAAGGCAGCGGCATAACGCGAGGCTCCGGGACCAGTGAGCGGATGTGGCTGGGGCCCACGGGCTGAGTGCCTCTCACCCAGCACGGCTCGTGCCTCTAGACAGAGAGGCTTCCCCTCCCCCTCTGGCCCTCTCCCCCGGACTACCGTTAAGCGGCAGAAAACGGTGCGAAACAAGAGAGTATGTTCACACCTATTAATCGTGCCAACAATCCGAGCTGAACCGGCAGCAGGGGCCTACTGCAGCGCCCAAGGCCCAGTCTTCACCTGCCTGCTCAGGTCAGATTAGAAATGAAGCTGGTGATGGCAGAGTGGACGCCCACTGCTAGCCCACCATGGGCCAAAGGGAGTGGGGGGCTGCCAATTTAGACTGGATAACGGCAAACAACAGCTAGTAGCGGCGAGTCTGACCCACCAGCTGCACTGCTACCTTCTCTCCGGCACAGCTGCAGTGAAACTCTCCCCACACACACACACACACACACACACACACACACACACACACACACACACACACACACACACACACACACACACACACACACACACACACACACACACACACACCCTGCAATCAATTAGTGCAGCTCAAAATTAAAATATTTTAATTACTGGTAAATTCTGATTAACAGTTTGAATTACAGGAAGAAAGAATGCAGATTTTAATTTGTTTATTGCTCTGGAGTTAAGGAAACATCTGATTTATATTACCTGATTTCATTAAAGAGATAATGAAAGCAAAGAATTTTTACAAACCGTGAAATAAAACAACTAACAACTGGCGTGCAGGCAGCAAGTGTGGAATGACTTCTACAGTGGCTCTGACCCATGTGAACTCATCCATGGGGGAGAACATCCCACAGCCCTGATGCAGCAGTTCCAAATGACTGCCTAACCATGATGTTCTGATGTTCACCATACCAGACTGACATTACAGTTTATAATTGCTTCTAAAAAATACAAATCACAAACATTGGCTACACTGTCTGTAATAGTGTGGTTTCCAAGTTGTAGGTGGTTCTTCTTTGTAGAGGTTGTCTGCTCTGCTCTTTCCTTACTGAACTGAGAGCCAAAAATGACATTTTTCCCAGAGCATTCCTAATCTTGGATTCAGGAAAGTTGGTCCTGCACGGAATTATTAAAAAGCAGTTCCTGAGTTTTGAAATCCAGGTGTACCTTGTTAGATTTAATTGAGCCTGCCAAGCATTGGATTACAACACGAAAAAAAATGCCAACAGATTGGGCTTCAAGACTCAAACAACGCCCGGCCCATCCCGCCAAGCAAATAATATTCACTGAAAAAATGAACAACTCCAGTCTCGGTCTTCTGCCTGGGTCTGGGCGAGGCTGGGAGAGTGAAGTGCAAAGGTTCCGCAACATTTACAACCTTAAAAATGACTGCACATGAAAAACACAGGTCGCAAGACAACTCAACACCCAGAATATACTGACAGCGATCCACCAGTGGTAGCTCAGTAACCATCTTTAGGTACACCTTCCTCCACAGAGACCTAACAAAATTCTCAGGATGCTGGCTTAGTTCCTATGTACTGACTATTTACCCATGATACAGTGCATGAGCACCTGGGAAATGACATAATTTGTGATGTATTGGCTCCGTGTTCCAGCACACTGGAATGGAAATAAAAGAGTGACTAGGTTTGTTTGTTTTTATAAATGTTACTTGCAAATGTTGTCACTTTCAAAAGGTGAAATATAGATTACCATTTATACTTCCTGTATGGTTCACTTTACAGGCACCTTCATGTTGGTATTTTAACCAAATGTTCTATGCCTTTGTTGGACTGAGCAAATGCTGTGATTCATCAACTCACCCACACATCATGCACTCACCTGGAATGCCCGATACCTGGCAGGGCACTCACAGCACACAAACACTTACCTGAAGGTTTCATTTGCATATTGCAGCCCTTTTCCTATGAGTATCATTATAAAGTCAGCACTGAAGTATCCATTAACAAGTGATATATATTGTGCATCCTTGACTGATTTGTTAGTATCAATTATCACCAATGTATGAACGCCATGGCCTGCTTTATCACAAGCACTCATGACTCCAGGTTGGACCACATGAGCAAACTCCGTTGCGGAGTTCTGCAGCCCAGGGCTGGCGGGCTGGGCTAGCGTACCTTTTTGAAGTTGCTCTGCTTGCTGGTGCCTCTCTCAGTGTTCTCGTTGTGGAGGATGTCCAGATGCGTCTCACGTTCCTTCAGCTTCAGAGACTCTATCTCCGTCTTCAGCTCGTTGAGCTGCTCCTGCAGGTGCTTGCTCTTCTCCATGTACTCGACCCTGACAAGCAGACACATGCACACAGTGACACTCCAAAAACAACAAACTAAAACTAATAAGCGCTTCAGGAACTTTGCAAAAGCAATGGCGGATACACAACCATCATCAAAAAACTGCATATCCCGTCTCTGCAAACACCACATTACACAACAAAGACAAGTAAACAGAAGATGACAAACGAAGAGAAGCAACTAAAAAGAGCGAATTAGCCTGTGCCCAAGATGAAACAAAGCTCAACATCGGAGCAGATTTCTCAGGAGTGCTGGTGAGGCGGGGCAGGGTAAATGAGGCAGGGCCCACCCTACTCACTTCTCCTTCTCGATCTCCATAGACAGGCGCTTCATGTCCGTGTCTTTGAAGTCAAAGCTCAGGCACTCTGTACTGAAGCTCAGGTTGGGGAGGTCAGGAGGAAGAGAGCCAGGAGAGAGTGATCTGACCTGGAAGAGGGGAGGACAGAGAGAGAGAGAGAGAGAGAGAGGGAAAAAAAAAACAAAAAAAACACCACACTCAGACAGGAGAAAAACACCCTACACAAAAGTCAAACACATTAAAAACACAAGAAGCAGCTGAACACAGACTCAGGTCTCTGATAAAACAGTTTAAAAACACACATCGTTGTTAGGGCAGGAGCCCACAGAGCACAACAAATGGAGAAACAGGAGCAAGTGCCAAGGGTATATACACAAGTCTCACCCAGCACTCACAAAGCATCAAAAACCTAGAGAGCTTTGTTGGGTCATATTTAACCACGCATTACTGAGGAGATGAACGCATGGTGCCGCCAAGCTGCGATCCACATCACTCAGTGTGCAATGTCTTGTTATGCAATGTACATTAAAGAACCCACATCCTCGTTGGTCCGAGGGCAGATGTCTTAAAGGAGGCATCACCTCTGCCTCGCCTCGCCCTCGGCCGTCTTGTAATTAGGTGCCCGTGCAGCGTGTTGAGCGTGTGAAGATCAGCGAGGCGGTAGCAAGCTTCCAAGCGCAGAGATCAAGAACGATCAGCTCTGGTGTAACAGAGCGGGGGGAACTCATCTATTGGGCGCCATATTTACATTTTCTCTTTAACCACTTTTATCAAGAAAATGAAGAGACACCTATTCCTTTTCTTTCTTCTAGAAAATTCAAATCTCGGGTGTGGCTCGTGACACCAGAGTAATGCACGCTATCCCCCCACGAATACAGATGCTCTCTGATTCATATTCAGCTTTCTCGCATGCAGTTTCAATTGCACCGGGTGGCCGGTTTAAACAGTGCCGTGTAGTTTGAAAAAGGGCGACCGCCATCGGCTCTATCCGCAGAGCACCTGTTCCGTCTTATCTAGTCGGCTCTCTGCTGATAAGGCTGCAGGATGCAGTGCGGGACTGGAAGCCCCCGTCTTCTACTATTGTCCCAGAAACGAGAGACAAAAAGGCAGCTGTGGCAGCTGGTGACACCTCAAAGGTGGGCGCGGCGACAAATACGTGAGAGAGTGGAGAAACTGAACTGAGCTAGTGTAAAACCCGCCACTCCCACAGGACCGCACACACACGCACGCATGCACGCACACACCACTCCTTCCCCGGGCACGTCTAAGTGGCTTCAAAGCATCCCGTCACACCAGAGTGACAGCCGCCGGCACCGGGCGGCAGTGTGTGCTAACCAGGGGGAAGCGCGGGTACCGGGTAGGCAGACTTGCTGGTGATCTCCAGAAGCTTGTGCTTGGCTCGCCGCTCCGACTCCCGGGCCTCTTGCAGGTCCTGTTTCAGCTGCTCGGCTTCTTTGGCTCTGTGGAGAGAGAGAGGGGGGAGCGTGAGGCGCTGGCCCCCTTGGCCTACCCTCTCTGAGCCTCGCAGAGGCCTTAAACCTTCAGGGCGGGAGTGAAGCACGCAGGAGCGCTCACATGGCTGGGCCAGAATGGAGTCCCACCATACTGCAGTGCTGCACATTAACACCTCGGAGTCAGTTTTAAGACGATTAAGAGCTTATAAGCTTGGGATTCTGCCTACAAAGATGAAATCAGGTCATTTTGATGGGGATTATATATTATGCTGTGGGAAAGTCTGCCGTATGAGAACATTACAGGCTGCTTTGTTATGTGCGCGCAGATAGCATAGATAATTGTGCTTTTCACTCAAGCTAATTCCATGATTAAATCCGACACTTCTGGCAACTTATCAACTTTTGTGTGGCTTACGCAAATTTAAGTGTAAAAGTCTTAAAAGTGCAGGCAGATGAAATGTGCGCTATGACATCACGGCAGGAAGGAAATGCAGTGATGGGCATGCAGGTGAAGGAGGGCACAGAGAGTAGAGCAGAGATTGAGAGAACTGAGAGCAGGCTGTCCAAACGGCACGCGCAGCTGAGAAGCGAGGAGCACAAGCCATGTCACTGAGATCTTGCTGTGCACGTGAAGATAAGAGGACTCAAGTGCTGGGCGTTACATACAAACCACCTCTTTTCAGTACATTTCTAACATTCCCATTTTCACTTGGGGAAACACCCAATGGCACCTTAAAGCCTGTTCCATTCCTTTATTACATTCAGCTTCATGAGCCCATGGAGAGGTTAAATGAACGAAATTGGACAGGCCTTCCGGATAACTTGAATATTAAGCTGAATAAGCAGGACGATGACTCTATAAAGAGGGTTTATATCCCATATAGGACGAGACAGGTAAACCAGGGTAACTGGTAAAGATCAAGAGGAACATGAGCAAGTCTGTGTCAGTACTCCAGCGGCAGAGTTCTGACTGTTCAGTTATTTAGTAGGAAGACCTTCAAAAGAAGTTACAGTAGTAACTACAGTAGTCACTATGAGAGCTAATGAAGACATGGACTAGTGTTAGCATCATTAATATTCAGAAAAAGGGGTGATATTAAAGCGATGAAAGGAAGCAGATTTGGTGAGAGATGAGGAGTCTCTAGTGAAGTGTACAGTGAAGGAGGATATCCAGGCTTAACAGCTGGGGTGTGTGCACAGCCACACCATCAATGGCAACAGCACTGGACAATTCGGTGACTTGGCACCTGCTAGGATATTTTCAATTTTATCTGTGTTTATGAAAATTCTCATTCAGTATATACATAAATTATATTTTTCTTCTTTATTTAGCTTTAAATTACTTAAAAGAAAAAAAAAAACAAAAAAAAAAAAACACTTTTTACTTTTAACTAGTTGGTTAGCAAATGTATGTTTGTACAGCAAATGTTTCTGTCTAGCTTATGTCAATGTTTGTTTGGTGGGGGAAGGGGCTTTAGCGTCAATATGACTTAGTTAAAAGGAAATAGTGAGCAAATCTCCAAGGAAACCGTTTAGAGCTGACACCATTTAGACTTGATTGTGCTTGCCAACTGTTCCAGGCCGAAAACTCTGTTCCCCATTACAGCCATCTGCCCTAGTTCGCAAGGGACACTCACGTGACTTACAGAACACACACTGCAGAACTGTGGGAGTAAGTCAATGAGGGTGCGTAAACAGAATACAACAAAAGCACAGAGACCAACACTCAACAAACTTGTGTGCAAGAGATTATTGCTGCTTACATCCTTTTTTTATGTATTGTAGGGAGCTGCGTTAAGGCTCGCACCTTCTTCGATGCCATTCAGAATTGGTGCATACAGGTGTCGCTTTAATTTCTCAACGTCACATGGCTATGTTGAGTTGAACCGACACCGACACTGATCCAGGTGAAGAGGAGTTCAATGCAACAAAATACAAATCTGTACGCATATGCATTTCCTCGTTCTCCAGTGAAAAGCTTCAAAAGAGGGGAGATTCCAATTCCTAAATTATCTAATGCAAAATGCATGTAAGGTTAAACTCACCATACATCACTGGTATCTAAAGTATGACTCCACAAGCTTCCTGTTTGAAGATCCTATTGTTGAAGACCAACCTCTTCTTCCACATGTAACTGTTTCTACACCAGTACATTTATGGGCTTGAATATTGCTACTGGACTCTATAAAATGGCCAGTGGCATGTTAAGGTCCTTTCTCCTGATACAGCGCTTATGTTCTGATAGTCGAGTCTTTAGTGGTCATCATATCTGTCCAATGTGTCCCATTGAGCACAGATAAATATGAGTAATTATGAGTTATGAGGTTTACGTAATTGTGATTCTACACAGGATGAGATGTTAAATACCCCGTGCCAAACCATCAGCGCTTCACACAGAGCCCAGCCCACTCAGATCACAGAAACCACAACATCACAAGCTCCTCAATGGGGCCATCAGGTAGACACCTCCCTTCATCAACTGAAAGCGAACGAATACGAGTAATACGAGTTTTACAAGATTTAGCTGCATATCTTTGACCAATTCTTGGATGTGTGAAAGAACTGGTTTTTCACCAAATTATTACACATCGCCCACTGAAGGCGAGTAAAACAGCCTGCAGTGAGTGAAAAACCTGCTCATTTGCTGGTTGAGTGCAAGCTTATTTACTTTCTTTGTATTCTGAATTTTGTATTTTGGACAGCCAACGCACCGGTAAGCATGTGAAAAGGATGAGGTGACAGTTCCTCATTTTTCTTCATTGAGTATGCTGTAAACAGTAATGAAATAGGGGTAAACTTTATGGGCCAGTTTCCCAGACATGAATTAAGCCTGATCTTATGATAAACTGCAGTGCCAATGATGACTCACCGATATAAATTTTATTTTAGCCTAGGCTCATTTTTAATCAGGGGCTGAGAAACTATGGGAATTAAGTAATAATATTAACGTGCTTCTCTTGAGCCTTAGTTATCAGCCATATGTGATTATGTGCAGGGTGGCTTCACCAGAATGTATCGACTCCCTAGCTGAGAGTGTGTGTGTTCTGGCGGGTGGGAATGAGTGTGATCTTGTATTTATTACTTTATGGTGACCCCATGATGATCGGAAAACCCGCACTTTTTGACTGGTCTGCAAAGGGGGACAATGCTTTTATTAAAATTCAGAAAGCCAAACGATTTCTATATATCTGATCACCATCAGGGATAGCTGTGAACATAGCATTATTTACCTATAGCAAAACACTAAAGTTAAAGTTAGAGGATGTACCCGACAAGAACAGTAACACAAGACCGTGTTAGTGTGTGCAGACACACCTCCGCTCCGATTCTTCTGCCATTTTGAGAGCGAGCATCTCGGCCTCCAGCTTCTTCTGTTCGATCAGCCGCTTCTCCTCCTCACTGCGGATCGCCGTTACCTTTAAACGCCATCCCCGTTAAAACTGCAGCGTTCTCTAGCTCACCCAAAGACCTCAGCTAGCAATGCTCCCTCCTGAAAATACAGCCTTGTAAGGGGTTTACACAGGGCATAACTACAGCCCGTGTGAAGATCAATTTCAACCCTTGTAACGCGAGGGTAGCTATTAGACTGATAACTGTTATTTCTCCAAATGACCCAGACTGCTCACAGGCCAGCCCCCCCCCCCCCCCCCCGACACACACACACACTCACCTTAATCCGCTGGATCTCCTGCTCAGCCTCAGCTGCTTTCTGAGCCAGCAGCTTGGCCTCTTCCTCTGCGATCTGAGCCTTCTCTGCCAGCAGGTCAGCAGTCTCCTCCGAACGCAGCTGAGAAGGAGGGAGAACAAACACACACGCAAAGAAAGCGAGAATGCATCTAGCATCCAGCCTCAGTCAGACTCAGGACAGACTCGGGACTTGGAAAGAAAAGTGCAGTACGAAGTCCATGAGCCAGTGCAAATGAACATTTCAGGAACGTTCAAAAGCCCTGTTGAGCCATCACCAGTGGAGCAGATACCATCGCGCGCTCTGTCCAAGCGTGTTCCCTTTAGCAAAGCATGACCACACCTGTCGGCAGGTAGGCTCAGAGGGGTGCGAGATGGGGGCTATAGAGTCTTTAGAGTCTGGCTCTGTGGGAAGCGCCAACCATCTCACCAGAGCTTCGTTGGCCATGAGAGCCTCGTCCTGCAGCTGGATGAGTCTTCGCTCGAGCTCGTCACGAGCCCTCTCAGCCTCCTCCCGCAGCCGCTTCTCTCTGTCCAGCCTCTGCCTCTCCATCTGCACACACAGAGATAGAGAGAGAGAGCGAGAGAGAGCGAGAGATAGAGAGAGAGAGCGAGAGAGAGAGAGCGAGCACGCAAGTACAAAACAGTAAGAGAGTGACAGAAGGAATGAAGGACACAGAGATGGAAATCTATACAGCTTTATTGGAGAACATGTGCTTCAGCATGAATGACTGCATCACAAACGTTAAACCCAGACAGCACAGCTCAGGGCAGCAGTGAGGAGTCAATACCGAAGGTGCCCTTTATACCGACATGACACAGATCTATGGGGGATTCGCTTTCAATTTCATAATGCCACTCTGACTCAATAAAGCCAAGGTGGTCTATTAAAGAGGACAAACCTTTCCAGAGATGCAGCCCGAGGCCGGGTTCTTTTCTGCAGTGTCCTGAAAGCACCGTCCTGGTCATGAGTATGCATCCAGACGTTTCTCATTCGTATCCCATTTATTCCTCGCACAGCAAGCCCCTATGCATACACCACACAATCTCCTTCTCTCCCTCCCTCTCTGCCCATCTCATGCTCCTTCTCTCCCTCTCTCTCCTCCTCATCTCCCTCTCCATGCCTCACCCACCTGTTTGCGAGCCTTCTCCTCGCGGGCCTGGGCCTTCATCTGCTGCACCTCCAGCGAGTCCACCTTACGTCTCTGCATGAACAGGTCGTGGTTCCCGATGCACAGCTGCAGAATCTCAGAGCACGAGACAGGAGAACGCACCTCAGCAGCCAGCCACTCAAGTCGGCTTGTCCTCCGACAAATTCCATTTGGGATTAGACTGCCCTTTCTGGGCATGATTCCCAGGCAGAGATTAACCACAGATTATGCTCTAGACCAAGAGGGATTTTCTGTGGAGAATTTGCAACAACTTTGAAACATGACCCAGGGCTGGCTTTAATCCACACCATAGAAACGTTCTCTCCATGTTCTGCGAGTGCCCAACTCGCTGCGTCAGTTCAGCTAAAGGGACTCACCAGCTTGTTAACCCGCAGTTTAGAGGAGTTGAATTTGAAGACATCCGCTTTCTTGTCCAGAGGCTTAATAGCAAACTGTGGACACAAGGAGACACAAAACACCATGAGGGAATTCTTGCCACACAGTCAGTGCTAGACCTCACAAGATGAGAGAGACACGGGCTTGAATATCAAATGGCTCTTAAGCAGTTACTGCAGGGTGGCACGTTTACCGTCCCGAGCTGATGGGGGACGGATGAGAGGAGACCACTCCCTGTTCTGACTGCTCTGGGATTCACCAGCTCCTGCTGTAAGAGGCTGTGAATGAATCGATAACATTGCCCGCAACGCCAGTGTGACAGAGTCATTTAATGTCCAGGGGACCAACGGACAAACCAGCCACCGAAGGGGAAAACTACCCTACGTCTCGCTGACTGGCACTGCAGGAGAACGTGAGTGGAGCGTCCTGTCCTGCAGCCTGGCAGGCTATACACGCACCTCTCTGTCACTGTAGGAGATGTTGCGAATCTCGTTCCAGGGGAAGGAGATCTTGGGCGTCAGTTTGTTGTCGGGATCATAAATGTGCAGGCCCAGGGCGTCCACGCCCAGCAGCAGGTCTGTGCCCTTCTTATTCTGCCAGACATAAATCAAGCACATGTACTTCATAGAGACATTAAACCTCCGCAGTGGCACAACAGGTTGCTTTCTGAAGCATGAAAAGGTCATGGCAACTTTGAATGCTAAATAAATAAAATGCACAGCTGGCTAACGGCAGACATAAAAATCCTAGACGTTGTTCAGCCAGGGCCCAGTAGCAGAACCCTGTCCTACATTTCTGCTTCATGGATTTCTCCCACATGTACAGTGCGCGCGTGTGGTGATCGAAAGCGTTGGAGATTAGGTCAACATTAAGAGAAGCGGCTCGCCCGCACAGCGAGGCTGTAATGACTACAGTGGGCCGATCCTGAGGAACAGCACGTAGCCGTCATTACATGTATGCAGAGGAAGCGCTGTTCTTACCCTAATGAAAAAGTAATTGACCCCATACATCTCCAGATCCTGGGCTATTTTTAAATACTCAATCTCTGCCTCATCCCTGCAACGAATGAAGGAGAGAAGAAACAAAAAAAAGGAATGAGACAGAGAGAGCGAGAGAGGGGGGCAGAAAGAACGTGAGAGGTTATGCACACAAACAGAATCTATTCGCCACCAAAACCTTAATGAGGAAAATTTTAGCTTGCAAAGTGCAGGAATCTAAAATGAGATGGTATGAAAGACAAGTTGCTGAACAAACTTTTCAGGTCATAAGCAGTTTCTTAGCACCAGGGAATTTTCTCAAACACACACTGTGAAAGAACACGCACTCTTCTTCAGTCAGCTACCAGCAAGCACGCCTGCTCTCTTGCTGTGGAATGCTTCCCCAGTGAAGTAGTACTGGGGGTTTTGCCACGTGAGCACTGATTCTAGATCAGCATGTTCGCCAAACAAGAAAGAGCCATGGGCTCACCCAGCACCTCACCCAGCACTCTGTCACACCAAATCAAGCAGCGTGCGTGCGTGCGTGCGTGCGTGCGTGCGTGCGTGCCTGATATGGAAACGGGCGCACACTGCACTGGACCAGTCTGCTGCTCCTTGTAGCATAGTAAAAAGCTGCAAAGGCGATGGGTACTTTCAACATCTTGAAAACTGAGGACTCTCAATCCAGAAAGAGGTTCAGACATGCAGGTCAGGCATTGTGTGTCTGTGTGTGTGTGTGAGTGTGTGTGTGTGCACGGGCGCGCGCGCATCTCTGTCTTTCATACCTGGTCCTGCCTCTGTGCTCAGCGTAGCAGACAGTGATTCTCTCTTCCCACATTTCAGCAGTCATCTGGTAGAGATTAATCACCTGGACAGCAGAGAGCTCAGCTCAGTCACAGCCGAGAGAGGAGCAGGACTTGTGCCATTCACAGTGCCAGGACTGCTGAAGTCATTCAAGTCCAATCAACACATATCCAATAAACCATTAGACATCCCGCTCATGCAGTATAAATGACTGGAGCGCTCACAGTAGCAAACGACCAATGTTACTCAGTCTGGCTACCACTGAGAATCAGTGCAGTTTGCATGTCAGAAGCTGCATTGCAGGCTGATTCGAACTTAGTGCTGCACAATATATCAATTATTAATCATTATTGCAGTACTGACCTCGGCAATACTGATATCACAAAAGGCCGCAATATGCAAATCTATTGAACGTTGTTGAAGCCCTGTATCTTATTAAAGTATTTATTTATTGTGTGCTTTGGGTGTCCTGAACAGTGTTCTGTGGGTGTTGATCATCCAACAAACAGAAATTATTCTACTGAAATTAAAACAGCTAATTCTCTACCCAAACCGCAGGGTATATCCATATGTAGTAATATAATCACAATATGGTGTTGCCCTCATCATACATCCCTAATTAGAAGATACTTTATTAGAGAAAAGGTTCTATGCACTTACCCTCTTTGGTAAAAGCTCCTCCTGGGCCAGAAAGCCTGGTTTGTGGACATTGGGATGATAATCTCCATACTGAAGGCACAAGCCAAAACATCAAAGCAACACTTGAGACACCTGGACGTAAATAAAGAAGGAACCATCTTCCTAACAACTAGGCGGCAATCTCACCCTCATATGTTCAACCCATAACCATTTTCCATCCTCTCTTTTAAAAAACAAAAAACAAACTGCCAGAAAGTGTTCTGTTGTAATTTATATGGGATTTTATTACGCATGTGTGACTGAGCGCACTAAAGCCCAAAACAATCGGTAACAAACTGCTGCTCTCGGTCTTAATTATGAACGTGAAACAGGGGGCCCCCGAGGAACCGAGCTGGCACGGTGAAACCGGCAGCTTCAGCGGCGTGAAGAAACGAAGGCTTAAAGTGCTGGTTGCTAAGAGAACGTGCCAAATAAACGCGGCACAGCCGTGTGCAACACCGTAGGGGCATGAGGCAACCACGCGCAGTGGGCGACAGAAAGAGAAAGGGGTGCTGGCAGAGAAGCTGTATGAAACAGGAATCACTTCTGAAGGCAAAGTACCACTGTCTCACGGTCACAGTTCAAATCCACCGTGGAAGAATACAGGGTCAAATCAGCAAGACTGGGCTCACCGTTCCATTGCTTAAGGTACATGGACTGTTGTGGGAGGGAGGGATGAGGAGGGAGAGGGACGAAGGAGAGAGAAAGAATGCTGAAGAAAAGTGTTGCTATCTTGTAAAACGGAGACGTCAGTCTTTCCCTTTCGTCTTCTGCCTGTGGAAGTCTTCCCCTCATCTCCCACACCTCCTGCCTGCTCTTCTCTGTCCTCCTCTCTCCTGGTCACGCTTTCTCAGTGCTCTCTGGCATCCACCCAGTCCAGTGCTACCCTGTCAAGACTGTGTGTAATGGGAGGTGGACAGGGGCATCTACCATGTTGTTTCCACCATTCCACATGGGTAAACCGACATCCGAGGCCCCTGCCTGTCAAATACTTGCACTTCCTCTGATAAATCGATACCTTCGGTGCATTCTGCTGCAGGTCCAAACCTAAAATGCTGAGCAATGGTCGGTCTCGAGTTACTCTGTAAACGAGGCACACCATGGAGCAGCCCGCCCTACTCCTCTCACCTGGCTGGCCGACGTGGACGAATAAAGGAAGAGGTGCAGCAAAACCAAACTGAAGTTTGAGCTGATTCTTGGCTCGGTACAGCACCCGTGCCTGATCTCACTGACCACAGACAGACACGCGGGGGGCGGGGGACGACGACAGGAAGACGAGGACTGACAGAGAGGGAGTGGGGATACTAAGACAGAGACTGCGTGAGAGAGAGCAAGTGAGAACAATGGAAGAGTGAGAGCTGTTTGGACCGCGTGTTTGATTGGAGGCTTAAGCGCCAGTAGTCTGTGGTAGGAAGAGAGAGGCAGGGGGGAGAGAGAAGCAGACAGCATCACGGGAGAAAAAGCTCCAAATTGGCACAAGGTGATGCGCCTGCACTTAGTCGAGGCTTTGAGATAAATCGCCTGCTCTTTGAGCCCTTCCACTGTCAAATCAGGCACACATCCCGTGAGGAGAACTCTTTCGTGTCCACAACAGAAGTGAGAGGGAGAGGAATAGTGTGAACCTTGGAACCACATTGCGAGGAAATTACAAAAAGGCTACAAATGACAGAGAGAAGAAGAGAAGTGGAAAGGGAGAATGAAAGTTACAAAGAAACAAAAAGGGGGCTGAAACATGCAGAATGTTCTTTGGGGGGTCCTGACCTTAGCTTGGACGGCATATGAAGCCAGCAGTACTGAGGCTTCGGGGGGGCAGTAGACCTCTTCTTCCAGAATCTTCTTCTTGACCTGCGTTCCAGAACCCAGGACAGCACAGTGAGAGGTTTAAAAACGCACTGAGAGGGACCACAACATGAAGCCAAGCATTTCAAATGATGATAATACCTAGCAAGAGCAGTGGCGATGGAAGGCTTTTCACTCTGCTTCCTCCTTTATCCAGATATCATTTATACAAAAATAAAAAATTCAGAATATTCCAGAATATTTCAGCATAGACACCGTCTCTGAAACGAAAGACGTGTAGCGGTAGCCCCCAGGCTGCTTAATGGATCCCAGGAGGGATTGGGAAGTAAAGCAGGTAAGCAGGGAGAAGCAAGCTCTATATTCTGCTACAGAGAAAAGGCTCCCAAATACACACTGGTTCTTGAATAGTATCAATATGCTCCTATTCCCAGATGAATGAATGGATGCATGAATGGATGGATGAATGAACCAGTGAAGTTTTCTAAGAGAAGACCCACTGTGGGGGGGAGAGCGAAGGTGCTCGAAGCAATGAATGAAACTGCAATCCTGTCACCATAGTCTGTGCTGCAAGAAGCCAGGGTCTGACCGTGGGTCAGATTATACCCAACTTATGAACCACAGCAAAGGAGCAGTCTGGAGAAGAAAGAAGGGATCCAGTGGAGGTTGCTGCCCACTACACCAGGCAACTGCAAAAGCTCCATCTCTTACTCACAGCTATTAAGACTTGAGCACATTGTGTTCACTTATCATCCAACAAATATTTGCCATTATGCTTCAACACTTCAGAATCCTCCAGGACGATGCACAGACCGCATTCCCATTTAAAGGATCCTCCACTGATCTTCCACAGACAAGACAAAAACATTAAAGACATGCTCATCGAGAGTGAGATAAATGACAGATAAATGACAGATAACAACCACTCAAGATGTGCTGCATGTAAATTTAACACAGCCACTAAAATAACCAGTACAAACAGATCATCTGTTATCCTGCAGGAGATGTCTACTCTGTTTCTTGCAAGAGCTGTAATCAGGTTTACATGAGAGAAACCAAGAGAAGACTCGCTGATTGTTCTGTTGAACACCTTTGAACGATCAGAATAAGGATTTGTTGTTTCCTGTGGCAAAGCATTTTAATGCTAATGGACACTGCATTAAAGACATATGTATTTGCACTGTCAGTTGTTGCTATGGAAACTCAAAGACAAACAACTCTATGGAATGAACTTTATGGTTTAATTACCTTTATATATATATATATATATATATATATATATATATATATAATAAAAAACACAAACAGGTTCCTCCTCCTACAACTTCAGAATCACTTTGCTTACAGCTGATGAAGGACTGAATTGTCTTGTTTTTCAGGAACCCTTGTGTGCTTCACTACAGTTCTGACATGTATATTTAGGGGTCTTGATGGCTGTCCAAAATGGCTCTGCTAGTGAGCAGTTAGACCAGCTGACAACTTGAGAGTGTGACACAGGGAAGAGTGGCCTTTTCTGATAAGAAAGGATCCAGAAAAAGAGGAGGCATCAAACGCACACGTTGCAGGTATATGGCCAGGGAGTGAGGGAGAATGCCATCACTATGGGAATGCCTCTGTCGGGATTAAAATACTTATAACTTGGCACCTGGTAGATCGCACTCAACCCTAAATTTAACGATACATTGATCAGAACAAGTTGAAATTTGAAGACGTAAAGGTGTGACGACAGGACGCAATATGAGGTGCTAAAGTACTGCTGCTCTATTGAGTGTGCAGCAGCCATCAGTGAAGCACAAGGGAACTGAATATACTTACATCAGGAAGTCAGGTTAAAAGAGTGGCACTGCAGTCAGTGTAGGGAAACATAATGGATAATTGACAAACTCTGATCAATGGTGAGACTAACAAACCTTCCTCTCTAGAGAGAGTTGAAGAGGGAAGGCCCGACCGAGAGAGAGAGAGAGAGCGAGAGAGCGAGAGAGAGCGAGAGAGCGAGAGAGCGAGAGAGAGGCGAGAGAGAGAGCGAGAGAGAGAGCGAGAGAGAGAGCGAGAGAGAGAGCGAGAGAGAGAGCGAGGGAGAGAGAGAGAGAGCGAAGAGAGAGAGAGAGAGCGAGAGAGAGAGAGAGAGAGCGAGAGAGAGAGCGAGGAGAGAGAGAGAAGCGAGAGAGAGAGAGAGAGCGAGAGAGAGAGAGAGAGGAGAGGAGAGAGAGAGAGAGAGAGAGAGAGAGAGAGAGAGAGAGAGAGAGAGAGCGAGAGAGAGAGAGCGAGAGAGAGAGAGAGAGCGAGAGAGCGAGAGAGAGAGCGAGAGAGAGAGCGAGAGAGAGAGAGAGAGGAGAGAGAGAGGGAGAGAGAGAGAGAGAGAGAGAGAGAGAGAGAGGAAGAGAGAGAGAGAGAGAGAGAGAGAGAGAGAGAGAGAGAGAGAGAGAAAGGGGGGAAAGGGTGGTATTCCCTGCTGCTAAGTGACAGGGTCAGGCTCTGATGTGCACTGCATTGATTTCTCATGGTAGAATACAGTGGGACAAAACAATGGTGAAGAAGTGAAAAGAAAACCCAAAGTAACTTGCAACACTGAGGAAAAACTTCTCATTAAAATGATGGTTCAGTACACTTAACGGACAAATCCGTACTGACATTCTCTTAAAAACCAGAAGATGGGCATCACCAAAGAAGTGCCGGTAACTCAGAATTACCTGTGGGAGCAGCTTTTGAAGCGAAAGCACCTTGAGGTATTTAAAGCCCCGGGTGACTTGGCGACAAATGGGAAAACCCTCCTCTCCACTCATCTCTCAAACTGTGTCGCTTGGAAAGCAGAGCTGCCCTCAGCTGAGGCTATCGGAGCATAAGAAGTTGGTTTCCGTACGGATCTGCGTGTCCGCCTGGCGCAGACCACTCAAACAAACTGCACACATGCTTCAGGAGCCCAGCCTAAGACCGTGCACTTCACAACACTGAGATGTTTGCGTGCGTGTCTTGGTGCTTTGATGTGAGCCGAACGTGATCTCGGAGATCTCTGTGATGTTTACTCCATCACAGGCCACTCTGTAGAACAGCATACAGTGGCCAGGGAGATACATTCAGTATGAGGAGTGGGCGAGTTCATGGACATTCACAGAGAGAGATCTAGAATTTGCTCTCAAGGGTTTGGCACAAAGTTTTATAAGGGAAGGCTTTGAATATGCAGCTAAAAGCCCTGGAGATCAATGAGGCGAGCACTCTGTGACAAGGGAAGCTAGCTGATGAGTCTCAGCTGTTGTTTTGCGAGTGAGATAATAAGTAAGCTAAAACTAACAGACTGTCTTAAATTATTCAGTCTAACAAAAGCTGATGGGCCATCTAGGAGATAAAACTGGTATCCCCATCGAGAAGAAATACTTCAGTGGATTAAGCTGTCAGTTTACTAGTTTTATCTATATTTACTTTTTGAAAGTCACAATTTATCACTGTGTCTGTGGCTGCTCTGTTACTTTCCAAACAGCAGCTGTTGTATTGATATTTTAAAGTTGGTGTCCTGATGTTTTAGTAGTTAGTTGTACTGATAGGGCAATAGCTGTAATCATAGCTTAACTAGTGTAATAGCTGCAGTAATAGGTTAATTGGTAACTCATTTTAATGAGTGTTTAATCGATATAATAGCTGTAGTGACAGTTTAATTGGTGTTTAGTTGGTGCAATAGCGATAGTGACAGTTTAATTGGTGTTTAGTTGGTACAATGGCTGTAGTGACAGTTTAATTGGTGTTTAGTTGGTGTAATGGCTGTAGTAGTCCAGGGTGTTTCTCACCTGCAGGAAGAAGAGGTGCTGGGTGATGTCCTGAACCAGTTCTTCCTCTGCATTTTCAGGGTAAAACTTTGCCAGGAAGTTCAACACAAGGGGCTCCTCTTTAGGCACATCCTGGTCCAAAACCTTCCAGCAGAACAGATACAGGTTGTTTATTATGGAGATTTTATATCTTAATGAGTCAAAAAATTAAAATTAAAACCAAAATGAACGGGTCAGGAGAGCCTGGAAAAAGCAACAAGATGTTTGCTTCTATATGGCCAATTACATAAGCCTAGCAGTTCCGTTACCCTCTTGTCCATCTTGAGCCATGCCATAGTGTCTTTGATGGTGTACTGGAGGCCAAAGAACCAGGTCTCCCGGAGCCCCAGGGTCCTGCACACCAGGTCAAACAGGTCCCTCCCTTTGCACTTCACCTGCAAGTCAGAGAGGACACACATTCAGTTCTGATCTCACATCAGTTTGATTTCATAATGATTCTTTGACAAATCATTTTTGGTATTATGAATTATTAAAAAAAACAACAACAACTGAATGCAGAAATGTGACTGGAATGTGGAACACGGACAATAAAAACAATAATCCAAACAGGATCCGAATCGCTCTCCACACTTTCAAATATTGACTGCACCGGGTAGTGTTGAAAGAGAACAGGCAAGAGAGAAGTTTTACACTGCTTTGTTAGCCTATACTAGAAAGCAATTACTCTAACCAAGGTCAGATTCAATTGTTCAGACTGCCTTGGTTTCTCCTTCAAAAAGCAAACCTGAGAGAAAAAGAATAACCTACAGGGTGTGAAATTGATAGAAATCATAGACCAATTCTTGCACAAAATATAACTAAAGAACCTGGAGAGTCACAACGGAATAGTAATTAGTCTAGCTTTCTCCTATTGTGAAAACCTACAGCTGGTAAAAATGGGCAGTAACGTGACTCATATTTAATACAGTTACCACGTCAGGCTTGTGCTGCAGGCTGCAGGACTTTGCTGCTACAGGGTAGCACACCAGTGCTAATAACCACTGCAACTGTTGAACTGAGGAAACAAAAGTTCATGCCCGCATGTCCCAGGCTCAAGTAAACCAGGCAGGCATAGAGCTTTGGGACCTCAGCGGTACTGCATCAGAACTTCATCAACAGCACACTGACAGGTGTTCATCGAGGTGCGAATTTATCTGGCCTACTGGTTATGTATGAGGGTGTCTGTCAGCGTGCCATCCAGAGTCCGACCAATTAAGCATGCTGATGTTTCTCCTACGGACATTAATGGGTTGCCTCCAAGGGCAAACACAGGCAGGTGAAGCTGAAGCTGATTTCAAGCGTGCATACACGCATACACACACACACACACACACACACACACACACACACACACACACACACAGAAAGAGACAGCAAGTGCATTTGCAAGCCCCTCCGGCAAGCACATGTCTGCACACTGATCCAATCACATCTGATTATGAAACACTTTAAATTTGGAAACCCATGTGGAAATTCAGCAGCGCATCAGAAAAATAAATAATGCGTAATACAGTGGGCCTTATGGGACCCAAACTAACTCGGCAGTATTATCTTTCCATGGGCTTTCCTCCTAAAACAGCACCTAGTGATTGAAGAAATATGTTTACTGCAGCTCATGAAAGTTAATGGTGCCTCCCTCTTTTTTCCCTTTTTTTAAGGTAATCAAAGCCTCAGTAGCCAAGCAGAACTCTGCACGCAGAACATGTCAAACAGGCTGCAACTTACAGATGAGGAGTCCAGGGTGCACAGACATTCTCCAATGACACCAAGCTAGGGCTGAATCATTTGGGGAAATCTGCAATTAAGTTAAGCTCCAGATATGTATTCATGGTCCACACAGTATCATACCAAGCAGAATTACAAACTTACTTTGTTTCTACAGCAAAAACATCAGATGAAATTATACATTTGTTATTACTGTTTAATAAAGGACTAAGACTGCAATGGTCATGGTAGAACAATAAAAACTTTTCCAATGCAATAAAGAAATATTATTAACATTTTTAAAATATGTAATGAATGCAGTTCTTCTGGTTTAAAAACTGCATTATTTTCTAATCAGCCATTTCACCAACAGCCTACATTTAAGATCTGTCCAGCTAAAAAAGCTCCTATACACACAATCACAGTTCAATTTGTTGAGCAACCAGATTAATTTAGGCCTTTATCTTACATGTCTGATGAGATGCCTTGCTTAAAAGCACATTTATACATGTGGTCTCACGCGTAGACACACAAACACGCACACACCCTTAATCTACGTCACTCGCTCTTCCTCAGAGGTAGATGCACTCTGGTTGGAAAACGAAAAAAATGAACTTGATAAAATCAATTCATCTTCCATGTGAGGCTGATATTCCCACCCAGCAGCACAGTCTGAGCACACAGCCTCTTGGTGTCGCCTTAATTACATTCACATTAGCTAGCTACCGCACACCCAACTACCACCCAACACCTCCTGCAAGGCTAGAGCCTTCACTCTTGGGGAGGGTGAGGCAGGGAAGGAGGCTATAAGGACGCTATCCCAAACAATGCTCATTTGTTCCCTCTGGTACCAGGGCAGAGTTCCATGCTTCCGTGCTAAGATAAGCTCAATAATGCCCCCAGCCTCTGTGCACTTAGTTTAGCAGATGCTCCATCATGGCAACACATAAATATTCAAACATGGCTTCCCAGTAGCAAAACAGCATGAAAACTATGGCTTAGAGACGAGTATGCTGGAATTTGAAATGACTGCCATGTCATTCTCGCTAGTCTCCAAAAGGAGGGTAAACACCAAACCACAACTGTGTGTGTGGGGGGGGGGGGAGAGAATAGCAGTACCCACATTTCTGAAGACACGCTGCCATCAAGTGGTTACCTTTAGAACATCCGGAACGTGAGAGTGAGCCAACACCAAGTAGAGGATATCCAGACCATACAGCAGGTGCTCCTTCATAGCACAGCATTCATTTGTGTCATAGAATACAGGTATTCAAATTACAACCCTCAAGGTCCAGGTGCTATTGATTTTCCACCCTCTCTTTTGCTAGGAGTCAGGTGTGACAAAGTGAACAATCAGTAAGTTTTACAGGTAGGTTAACTACAAGTGATTACAAAATCCAGAACAGGTGATCCTTGTCCTGCTCAAACAGGAATAGCCTGTAATAGCCTACTACATAATACAAATGTTTGTAATAGCCTACTACATAACACTCGCATACTGACTGGGCCCCAAATCAGTATGTCATGTGCAGTATGTGACCAAAATACATTTTCCAGTACACGAAAGATACCCAGATGATGTACTACTCTCACCAAATATTCCAGTACGTGGCCAGAGCTATCTTCATGGTGTATTGCATCCTGTCATGTATTGCATGCTGCTACAGGGATCAGTCTGTAGTATACAATATATACTGAGTGCAGTATGCAGTGTACAGTATGTAGCATACTATTTCGAACATAGCCAGAGATGATAAGGATTACAACAATAGCATTTATTGCAAATTAAAAGCTCAGATGTTAAATAGGTGAAGCCTGGGGCATCAGCTGCCGAGTACACTGACTAGAGAAATCAAAGCTTCATTCCAACCGACAGGACTGAATGTGGGCTAAAGGAACATTTCTGAGCTCTCCAATCAACAAATGTAGCTGGTTTCCACCTCTCCAAAGTGCTGCTACTAAGCACCTTGTCTGACAGTAAAGGTTCACTGGACCATTTACATTTAGCCTAGCAGCTGCAAACTACAAACTCTAAAAAACCTATACAAAGTCCTTCACTAAAGATTTTTTAGCTAGACAGAACAAACTGACAACTTAAAGTGCAAGAACAAGCTTAAACTGTGCCCAGGAACAGCAGTCCTTAAGCAGACCTATTTCTGTCATGACCGGGACAGCCCTGAGTAAAGATGAGACAAAGAGGCAAGAGACAGTAAACAGAAAACTGGACAGACGGACCGGGTCATGAGGAGAGGGACAGAACTGCCCAGTGAGAGAGGAACTCATTCTGGTGCACAGCATTTTCCACCATCTGTTTCCAGCTAAATCAAAAGCATTTGTTGGTCATGAGCCACTTGCTTCCTGTCATTTGAGTTTAAAAAAAAAACCTCACAATCAGGAATAGGTTTACTAACTAAAAAGGCACGTGGCAGGTTATGTGTAAATGATACTTATTCCAGAAGCAAGTGGCATGTGTAAAAACAAAAAAAAAAACAAAAAACAAACAAACAAAAAAAACGAAGTTCCCAGAAAAAGATGATTATTCAAATTACAAGCAAACTAGTCTGACGTTGTCCTGCTCACAGCAAGGCTTTAGAAGACACTCCTGCATTTACGAAATTTTTAGAACACGTTTTCAAACACCCGAACACACACAAAACTATGAATACCATAACAAGTGACATTAGAATCCAACTTCTAAAAAGTATTTTGACTTTGGGAACAGTGAAAGACAACTGTTTATAAAAGCATCATTCACATAGCATCACCCTATAACCAGGATTGAGCACTTGCTAGGGAAACAGTTAGCTAACTACTCACCTCGCAGCCAAACTCCAAGTCGGCGTCCGCCGTAACAATTCTGACACGGAATGTCCTGGCTTGTGTCCTTCGCAGGGAAGTGAATCCCATTTTGGACGCAAGAACTCTTGCCATGTTAGAGCAATGGGTAGTTAGCTAGTATTTCCGTCTCCTTCCGAGAACTTTACCGTTTGGCTCTTAGTTGGGGCACTCGTTGCACTGAAGCCAATTGTTTAATATGTGTGGTCCGAAAGAAAAACACAGCATTTTTTTCTAGATTCTATCTACTTATAAGAAACAAAGCCATCTGTTAAAAGAGCCCTTAGCTAATAAAAAGTCCCTTTATAAAACATACATAACGTTAGAATCTTAGTAAGTTACTAGCTGCCGAGAAATGAAAACAACATCGGCGCTTATTCGTATCCTGGTAACCTAACCGGGTTAGCTAGCTACATCTGCAATGTATTTTACAGACTAGGGAATATGTTAAAATGTATTAATTTAAATGTTTGTTATCTAGATAGCTAGTTATATGGATCTCTAACTAGAGCTACCCAACCGGCTTGCCAATATAAGGTAACTATGAATACTAGCTTGTTAGTTAGCGTTAGTTAACTTTAACTGTTCAAGACCTTCAGTTAGCTCCTCAAAGTTAACTCACATTTTTACTTCAAACAGTTCATATACCAGCTGGCCCTAATCTTACCTTTTCGATATAGCTTGTCCTCACTAACACAAGAATGTGTCGCAGCTTAAACGCAACTTTTCTTTCTTTCCCCAGTTATCTAGTTGGAAAAAACCTCTTTAGCTGGCTAACAACAATCCCACTTTGTTGGAAACACTTGTTGCTGGACTAGCTAACCTACCTGCTAGCTAGCGAAACCCAAACTCTAGATATTACAAAGTACGTGCGTACTTGGACAAATGCTATAATACAGTCACACTTCTCAAAAGTAATACATGAACCGAGACTGGTTTCTTCTTTCGGTTGAATTACATACAAACTCGATCCAACGTTTAGTTAGCTAGCGTTAATTAACCTATCTTTGAACTCAACGGGATTTCCTCATGCCTTGCACTAGCGGGACCGTCGTGGTTGCGTTTGTGTGCATCATTTTGTGTACACAGTACGCATACTTCGAGATCCGACCTGGATTTAAAAACGGTTTTAGCCTACAGAGGAACACAAGTTAAAGTTTAACGTGAATATAGGTTCACCCACTGATTTACAGGTAATCTAATTTAATTAATCTAATTACAGGTAACCTAATTTAATATTTGATACAGCTATATCGGTAAGACCATAGCACAATATTCCCAAAAGAAACAAAATCGTATGCTATGTTTTCGCTGTCGCTCATCCTGTTCTAGCCACTGCAGAAGAGGGCGTGGCCTCCACGATGATGTAATCGGAGTAAACAGAAAAGATGGCGACGCCTTGTAGCGTAGAACGGGCTTGGGGAGCCAATTCTGTTATATCCGAAACATATATAAAAAGACTAACTGATTTACCGACCGAATTATTAGAGTATATATTGTGCTTCCCGATCCTAAACCATATCGACATTTCTAACGTCTCCTGCTGCTGCAAGCGACTACATGACGTGTGTCACGGCAGTGGAAAGGTTTGGGGACACCAGTACAAACTCAGGTAAAACGGCTTATAGCGCATGAAACACGTCCAAGGTCTGTTGCAGTTTTGTTTATAGATTTGCTGCTGGATTAGATTTGAGTAATCAAAGTCTTATTGGAATTTTAACCGTGTCCAGAATCACTTCTGACACCATAAGTCAAACTGTCAGTAATTTCACTGACATTTCTGCTAATGCACCAAATTTACCATCGCTAGCAAACTAGCTAGCTTTCTCTGCCAACTGCTGCATCATTTAGTATCCAGGTTGATAGCTATCTAAGAAATATGAGGAAAAATCCTAGCAAGTAGAAATATCCAATATTTTCTTGTTCGTTTGTTATAGAAATGAATGACCTTGCATAGCCTATTAAAATAATAATTTTATGAAGTACCCAACGTCGTGCCAACAGACAGTTAAAGTTGTGAGATCATGAGACTACTCTGAACAAGACATTATTGTTTGTATGAAAGATCAACCTCTAAGATTTTTTTTGCTTAGGTTAATCTGTACCTGATGCCATTTATGTGAGGATAAATAACAGGCCTATTTTGTATTTATTTACAGGTGGCCTAGGCTACAGAAACTTTATCGGCAGAATGAATCTTATGATTGGCTAAAAGAATTCAAGACAAGGCATATGGTTTGCCTACAGATCCAAAGAACAGTTGTGTCTATCTCCAAAAGATTCTTCGCTGAAGTTGTAAGTGACTTGGAGAACAGGCCAGTTCTCAAGTGATGAATCTTGAGAGTGCATTAATTATTCTTGAACATTTTTATATATTAAGACACAGCTGGAAAGCAAATAAATGTGTAAGGTAAGTGGTCGTGGCTGCTTTTAAACACTAACCCATTTGTGTTTAACTCAGCCTTGCATTGGCCAGGTTTTGGGGGACAGCTTTGCTGAGATTGAATCCCTTGGTGCCCCCGAACACTTTTGTGAAGATGAGCTCCTCTCCATTCTCAACTCAGACAGAAGGTCATAACCTTTTCTAGGTCTTTCATTCCTCTCAGCTTCAGATGCTTTCTGAGTGTTCACGAGTGTCCAAATCACCTCTATCTGTCTTTCAGGAAGAGATTGACGCTGAAGTACTATGCAAAGAAAATCCTATACTTCCTTCGCCAACAGAAAGTCTTAAGGTCTCTGAAGGCTTTTCTGGAGCGTCCTCCAGAAGAGCAGTTGGCCTTGGAAGGTGAAGTCACTGCACAATTTATTGCATCTTTTATTGTATTTTCTACATATATGTTTCTAAGATGTTAGATGTTTTCAAAACTAAGTAGGAGTTTATCTTTAAAAGGAAAAGTCAAACTGCCATTGTGAATAATATGTTTATTTCCAGTGTTTACTTCAAATCCTATACAATGCTCCCTTTTCAAGGTGCCGTACTGGTTGATCAGTACTGTAACCCACTGGCTGATGTCACCCTCGAAAGTATATCTGTCCAAATAGATGACATAACCGACAAGGTAAAAAAATATCTACGGGTGAAAAACGCCTCTCATCCAAGCTTGCGAACAGGCCAAGGTAGGTCAGACATACACAGCCAAAGGCAGACTGAGCATTTCACATGTGTTGGCTTCATTTTGAAATGTACTTCATGTCAGTGGTGAAGCTGTGATCGTACCTCTCTCTGTATGTTCACATAAGTGCTCTGTTCCTAGGTCACGGCTTAGTGGAGGACCTTGAACTTCAGAGGCAGGTCATCTGTGCTCTTAATGCTGTTCTGTATGACCAGCTTCAATACAAGGGCAACGAATGTGACTACTACAACCCACTCAACTCTTACATACATCAGGTACCCAGCTATCGCGCCAACTACTACTGTTCAGGTCTTACACAGCTGCACTATTTCTTTGGTGACTTGCATGAGCTTTGTTTGTTTGTTTTTTGTGGGTGCTGCCTCAGTTGTAAACTTGAATGTAATAAACGGCTCCTAAACTCCAGCAGAGAGAGTTAGAAGGTATTGGTGACATGCCATTCTTCATCCCTTGGTTAGGTGGTGCTTCGGAGGACTGGCATTCCTATCAGCCTCTCTGTATTGTATATGACACTGGCCAGGAAGCTGGGAGTACTCCTGGAGCCTGTCAACTTCCCCAACCATTTCCTGCTACGCTGGTGTCAGCGCCAGACTAGGTGGGCTTTTTTGCATGAATTACTTCTTAAGTTATTATTGTTGTTGTTGTTGTTGTTAATGTTATTGTTAACTATGTCCTAAATATAGGTCTGACTTGGGGAAAAATAAGCACATTACAATTGTTTAATGTATTATTTATTCTAGTGTGTAATTAATATATATATATATATATATATATATATATATATATATATATATATAATATATATATATATTTATATATATATATATATATATATATATATATATATAAATATAAATATATATTTATATATATATATATATATATATATTTATATATATTTTTATATATATATATATATATATATATATATATATATATATATATATATATATATATATATATTAATATAATATAATATAAAATACACATATACATACATACACACACACACACACACACATATAATCCAGCACTCTGACACCATACACTAAGCGGAAGGAGAGAGGCCAAGGATATGTGAGAATCACTGCCAATATCCACAATGAAACATCAGAGATCCAGGTGTATACCAGGAAGATGGCCCCAAGTGATGAAGTGCTTAGTGAGTACCTCAGACAGCAGAAACCCGAGAAGGAACCATCCTGGCAGCATAAACCCTTGCATGATATACCAGTGGCAAATAGTGGAAGTGGCTGATATGGAGAAATCCTACCAATAACTGGGAAAGGCTGGATTGAACGTCCACAGAGGCACTAATGGCAGCAGAGGAACAAGATCTGAATATAAGATCAATAGTGGCTGGGATCTCCCACACTAGGCAAGACTCCAGATACACACTGTTCAAAGATGCCCCTGAGACAATCCAGCATGTAACAGCGGGATGCAAGATGCTAGCAGGCAATGTACATGGAACACAATAACCAAGTGGCTGGCACAGAAACACAGAAATATCTGTGCCAAGTACAGGCTGGAAGGTCTGAAGGTGGTGGAGAATGACTGAGCCAAGATCCTGTGGGACTTCCAGATCCTGACTGACAAAATGGTAATGGATAACCAACTGGACACAGTGATGGACAAAGATCAGAAGAGGGTTGTAGTGATAAATGTAGCAATCCCAAAGTGATTACAACATCAGGACCAAGGAACACAAAAATCATGAAAAATACCAAGAGCTGAGAAAAGAGCTAGAAAAGATGTGGAAGATGAAGACAACAGTGGTTCTGTTGTAACAAATGTAAATGTAAATGGTTCCTCTGGTAATCAGAGCTCCCAGGCCTCTGGTAGAGGACCCAGGCTTAAAGGAAAAAGGAGACCGCCTGGAGGAGGGCGAGTGGGGAATTTATTTATATATAGCTCTAGAAAAAATAAGAGACCACTACAAAATTATCTGTTTCTCTAGTTTTACAATTGATAGTTATGTGTTTGACCAGGCTGAGCAGTTTTGTTTTATTCTATAAACTACTGCCAACACATTTCCTCCAAATTCCAAATAATAATATTGTATTTTAGACTATGGTTTTTTTAATAAAAATAACTAATGGTCAAAATAACAGAAGTTACAGACTACAAATAATGCAAAGAAAATAAGCTCATATTCATTTAGAAACAACACAGTACTGATATTTCAATTTAGGATGAGTCAAGAAATCAATATTTGGTGGAATAACCATGATTTTTTAATCCCAGCTTTCATGCATCTTGTCATGCTTTCCACCAGTCTTTCACTTTGCTGTTGGGTAACACGGCTTTGTTTGATGGTTTGTGACCATCTTCCGCTTGATCACATTCCAGAGGTTTTCAGTGGGGTTCAGGTCTGGAGATTGGGCTGGCCATGATAGTGTCTTGATCTGGTGGTCCCTCATCTACACTTTGATTGACCTGGCTGTGTGACATGGAGCATTTTCCTGTTGAAAAAAACAGTCACCAGAGTGGGGGAACATTGTCAGAGCAGAAAGAAGCAAGTTTTCTTGTGGCTTGATTTCAAGTGGCTTGATTCATGTGTCCTTCACAAAGACAAATCTGCCTGATTCCAGCCTTGCTGAAACAGCCCCAGATCATCACCGATCCTGCACCAAATTTCACAGTGGGTGTGAGACACTCTGTCTTGTAGGCCACTCCAGGTCTCCATCTAACCATTACACGACCAGGTGTTGGACAAAGCTGAAAATTGCACACATCGGAGAAGATAAGCTTACTTCAGTCCTCCACAGTCCAATCCTTATGATCTTTTGCAAACTTCAGTCTGGCTCCTCTTTGCTTCTCATTGATGAAGGGCTTTTTTCTAGCTTTGCATGACTTCAGCCCTACCTCCAGAAGCCTGTTTGAACCATCCTCGCTGTGCAATTCACCCCAGCTTCTGCAGGCCATTCTTTTTGTAGGTCATTTGACATCATCTTACGGTTGTTAAGAGACATTCAAATGAGGTGGCGATGATCACAGTCGGTAGAGAATTGAAACACACACTTGAATGGAACGGCTGCTGTAGATGTGGAGAAGCTGATTTAAGAAAAAATTAGAGTGGTCTCATTTTTTTCCAGAGCTCTATATATATATATATATATATATATATATATATATATATATATATATATATATATATATATATATATATATATATATATATATAATATTGTGTGTGTGTATGTGTATGTATGTATGTGTGTATGTATGTATGAGAGAGAGAGAGAGAGAGAGAGAGAGAGAGAGAGAGAGTATGAACAGAGGTTAATGAGACCACTCGTCTGTCCCTGGATAAAGCTTTGCAGTCTGTCGTGGAAACTTAACTGATATTGAGATTGCTCCAGAATCATAGTGAAGTACACACTCTTTCAGGGAAACGGGACATTTCGGACAGAGGTCCTTTATCAGCTGTGCAAGCAAAGTGCTTCACAGTGCACTTTGCTTCTCTTACTGTAGTACACAGCACTGCAGTTACTCACCTGGAATCTTCTTCTCATATATAAATGTGTGTGTGTGTGTGTGTGTGTGTGTGTGTGTGTGTGTGTGTGTGTGTGTGTGTTTCGAATCTGTTTGATTATTTTATTGTCTTTGTTCTAGCTGTCGTAAAATGCGTTTAAAAGATTATAAAGCTCAGGAACGATGAATTGCATTTGTAAAACTAAAGGTGCTACACTCTATACAGGAGTGATGATATTTACGACTACATCTACGTTGACGCGTTCGGGAAAGGCAAGCAGCTGACGGCGAGGGAGTGCGAATACCTGATCCGACAGCAGGTGACGGCCGAGTACTATGGCTCCATCAGCACCACAGAGCTGCTCCTTCGTATGGTGGGCAACTTGCTCAACATCGGCAAGAGAGGGTGAGTGCCTCTGTTTGTGCCCCCAGCCCCATGTTACAACTGCAGTGGGACTTGCTGGCCTCAGCCAAACACCAGTTCTGTGTGGACAGCTACAGTATGGTGGAGGTTAATGTTCTCCCTGATATACACATCAGCTAGTTACCCATCCTGAGATGCACAGGGTGTGTTCGAACAGGATTAAAAAGGTTATATCTGCAGCCCTCCAGCGTCCGCGTTTAACCCACCGAGTGTGAACCTCATTTCCAAGCCTATGCGAGAGGCATCGGCTAAGAAGCCTGCAGTTATCTCTGCGGTCTGGAATCTAAAAGGGCGGGATTGTGTGTGAGTTCATGCGCCTTTCTCGTCCCATGCAGGGAAGGCAACGAGAAGTCATACCAGCTTCTGCGGGACTCGCTGGACCTCTACCTCACCATCGACCCTGATAACGTGCAATACCTGCTGCTGCAGGCGCGCCTCTACTTCCACCTGGGCATCTGGCCTGAGAAGGTCCGCTCCGCACGCCGCACAGCTCACACCATCTCTGCAGATTTACCGCAAAGCCGTCCACTCAAATACTGCAGAGAGGGAAAGAAAAGAGTTTTTAAAATTCGGTTCAGCTGCAGGCACAAAGAAAGTGTTTGACGTTTGGAGTTTGTTTTCTATGTTTCAAAACAATGCACAGAGAACACAAAGGCCAGAGCTAAATTGTAGACAGTGTAAGTGAAATACTAGATTAAATTGTACTTGTACAGCAGTTTGCTTTTTGAGATGTCAACCATTTGACCTTAAAATGTCAAAAACGAAATTAAAGTTATGCAAGAACAGATGCCTACCAGTTTGACTTGCATCTTTCTGTCTCTCCATCTGTCTGTCTCTCTGTCTGTGTTTCAGGTGCTGGACATATTGCAGCACATCCAGGCATTGGACCCCTCGCAGCACGGCGCTGTGGGCTATCTGGTGCAACACACGCTGGAGCACATCCAGCACAAGAGGCACCCCATGGAGCCCGATGTCAAGAGACGCAGTGCGCCCGAGCACAGCCAAGTGCAATACTCAGTGGGCCTTATCATGAAACACAAGAGGTGTGTGTGTGTGTGTGTGTGTGTGTGTATATGTGTGTATGTGTGTGTGTGTCAAAAAAGGAATTAAAATGAATAGAATCTGCGTGTTTGTGAGAGCGAGAGACAGAAGTAATGGAACTGCCCTGTATAACTGTCAGGTCAGATATTGGATATCCGCACTGTTTCAGCCTGTTTCTGTCTCAGTGTCCTTCCTCAGCACGTCTCAGTCAAATCCGCGCTCAGTAACGCAAATGTGCCCCGTACAAGCACAATTTTAAAATCCATTTACTTTTCTCCAAATTATGTGGCCGGTTATGCTCCACCTGTCAGAGTGGCAGGGCTAGCAGTATTCCTGTTCTCCACCAGAGTTGGGTGGAGGTGGGCGACCAGCTGCTCAGGCATCTGCATGGCTGCCTGGCCTAGCTGAGCACGGCCTTCTCCACCAAAGCGAGTGGAGGTGCCTGACAGTGCTAAACAGACACTGGGCTAAATTACTTTAATAGCGGCAGTAAGAAATAAATTTGGTTCCTTAAGACCTCTCGGTCTTGTTCTGTGTGGAGGAAATGGAGTGCTGTTTGTTTGGAGAGCTGGCAAGTATATCTTTCACTGCAATGTGTCCGATGTGCATTTAGCCTAGGTGTAAAGAAAAATGTAGAGTTGAAACACAGGGTTTAATAGTTAATGTTAGCTAGACAGCATGATAACTGGCTTCTTCGATTTGCAGGTCTGGCTATAACTGCGTTATTTATGGATGGGACCCCAAATGCATGATGAGCCAAGAATGGATCACCACCATGCGAGTCCATCAGCTGACCAGCGGTGCCAACCAGCCTTTCTACAACGTTCTGGTGCAGGATGGCACCTGCCGTTATGCTGCACAGGGTAAGCACAGGCAGTGGGCACTGCAAGCATGACTCTGTGCCTGTGGCGCCCCCTTCTGGCATGTTTCATGTATAGTGGAGGAGATGCAGGCTGACCTTTTGCTGTTGATTTCACAGCTATACAGGGAGACAGCTAGTGGTAAATTTGAGAAAAAAACAAAGGTAAACAAATATCCCATCTGACCCACGAACTGTTCCATGCTGCCTTTTAAATAGCAGTCCAATCTGGAGGTGTACGGGAGACAAAGCTCACTTTTCCTTCATGTTGGGTGAATAGAGAAAAGGCATCCTCAGTCTTGACTGTTCGGTGGTAGATGGTGCATGGTGCTCTTTTGCAGCGCTAAACACAATAGTTGGCGGTTTTTCAACTTAACGATGCGGTTTAAAAATGCAAAGCACGATGCGCAGGCTAAAGGGCACGTCGTTTGTGATGCAAAGTGTCCAATAGACAACTGTGAGAAGGATCAGCCTTTGAAAAGGTGTCGAGTGATGCAAAGTGTCCAACAGACAACTGTGAGAAGGATCAGCGTTTGAAAAGGTGTCGCGTGAACACCCCAAGGACAGCACATGCGCTGGAACAGGGCCCTGGTGTTTCTCTCCTTACGTACTACCGTGACTAGACTTTTTGTCCATTTGCAGAGAACCTGGAGCCCCATTCGGCCCCGCTGGAAATTGCACACCCCGAGGTCGGCCGCTACTTCTCCGAGTTCGCTGGCACACACTACGTCTCCAACGAGGAGCTCCAGACCCGATACCCAGAGGACATGGTGGAGACCCAGAGCACCGTGCAGGAACTTTACGAAGCGCACCTCCTCAGCTCGGGGCACCTTGCAGAGCCGAGCGCTGACCACCAAACCGTGGGCCCATAGGCCCAGAACCGGACCCTCTCCCTCAACCCTTTCATCACAAATGTGCCCCCCCTCGTCCACACCAGCCACCTGCTCACGCCATGCTGGGAGAAGTTGCCCTGTGCTGCTGATCTGAGAACAGAGCTCTCGAGGCAGGTTTCATCTTTCTCATAGACGTTTAGTCTTGATTTCACAAAAGCTTTTGATGGAGGAGCAGTCTTTCATTCTCACTACATTATGGACCAGCACCTGACAGAAAGGCAAGGTTGCACACTGATTGGAAAGTCTGATCTACACTAAGAGGCATTGCTATTCCTAGAAAGCGGCTGAGTGGGAGCGCAGTTCCCCATGCATGAAAAGTCATCTTGACTGCTACAGAAGGTTTCATTAATGCACTAAATGATTTTGACATCTGATGCATTTGGGAACCCAGCACCAGATTCAGGTTTTTTGGGAGGGATTTTTTTAAGGCTCTGGTCCTAGATCAGTACAATAGGACAATTTAACCAGAGCTGCAAATTCTGTGGCTTCAGTCCATAAAAATCTAAAATGCACCCATTTTCATTACTTAGCCACACTAATCTAATGGCACTTAGGAGAGGATAAAAAGTTAATTGTCACCATATTTTATTTTCTAATATATTTACAAGTAAAACACTACTAAACAAGGGCTTGTGGAAGTGGCAAAATCACAAGGATGGTTACTTTAAAATGGTTGTAGGATACCAGAGACAAGATAAAAGGTCTCAATAAAAAAAGAGAAGCTCAAAATGTCGTCTCAATTGTTTTTATGATCATTTACATGTTCAACATTTACAGCAATTCTAACCGTTCCTTTTGTTTTTCTCACAGTACAGTTCTAAGCCACCTTATGCTAACAGAAATACTTAACAGAGTTCAAGAGCATGGAGATGCGCGCACACACACACACACAAATAAATATATATGTGTGTATATATATATATATATATATATATATATATATATATATATATAATGTATAGATAGATAGATAGATAGATAGATAGATAGATAGATAGATAGATAGATAATGAGTTGTAAACCATTTGAAGTTCAGGATGAATGGACATTTATTGTACCTAAAGACACACTGCTAGGAAGTAGAACTTTTTACATATTTGTGAGAAACATAGGCCGTGCATTTGCCGTTTAAGTGACATGCTTTTTTCCCCTAATGCAAATGTAATCATACATAATGCAAATACACAATGCAAATGTAATCATACATAAAGTCACGACACCACCTCATTATGCTAATTCACTTCCTGGACAATATCGCCTACTTTTGATCCAAGACAAAGCGCAGACTAGTGTAGTTGTGTAAACCCTTTAAAAGTAGACCTTTTCGCCCTGCTTTCCGACACGTTTTCGCAGTGGAGCCTCATGAGCTGAGGGGCGCAGGAGCCTCCACACTGTGCGCACCTGTTCGCCGGTGTTCGCAGGTCCCTTTCGTCAGTGAACATGGGAACTTCGCAGTCCGTGGAAATGCAGCAGAATTTCCAAGACCTCGCAGAGAACACTGGTTGTGAGTAGGCTCACACGTTTAAGGCTTTTTCCAACTTTCCTCCTGTTTTTGATAAGCATTATTTTAATATATTATCCAGCGCCGTGTAAACGGCTGTATAAGGCCGATTAACGAGTGGTTAGCATATTAAATTAATCTATTTATTGTTTTCATTATATTTGTCAGCAAATAACTGAGTTGAAAACTGAAGCAATGGCTCTAAGTCGGTAAACGTTTAAAATGTCCACAATAGAGGTTTAAACTTTTTAAAGTGCAGTTGTTTTCGACAAATCAGTGGTCAGTGTACCTTAATAAAATACGTGATTTGTTATATTGACACAAATGAACATAATTTGTGGAAAATCGTGTCAACGCATGAAACAGCTTCCAATAAGGAAATCACTTGGGTAAATTCTGTTGGGCTAGTATGCTTGTGGTCGACAAATGAAACAATACTCACACTTACGCAATTACAATTTTATCATGCAACAGTGCCGATGAGGGATATTCTCATAACCGCAGTTTGTCATGAATGTACTGTATTTCCACATTTTACAGCCATTATCTGTTGTGCAGTACGCGGTCACCGGAGACCCTTGCCTTGGAGAAGTACGCAAATCTTTGATTGAAGTGAATAACACAGTGGCACTGTTAAAGTTAAGCTTTAAATGCACTAACATTTAAAGTAATAAAGTAAAGTAATAAAGTACTTACTCTAAACTTAACTTAAGAACTAAAAGTAAATCCTAAGAACTAAAGTAACCTAAAGGGTTAATGAAATATTTATTGTAATGTGAATAAATTTTCTTGTTACACTAAGCAAATAGTGTAATGTATTTAAGATGCTTTTCTGTCCAAAACAATATTACTTCACTAAATAATCTAAAGTAAATATTTCATCTTTTAATTATTTAGATTAAATATACACACTTTATGAATTCAAACTAACCAACAATTATATATATTGGAGGCAAAATTTGGCTACATCTCATTGTGATGGACTAAAAACTGACGGTCTCAAAGTGTGAATAATCAAGTAAAGTACATGTACCAAAAATGTTATTCAAGTACAGTAGTGGAGCACCTATACTCATGTTCACTACCCCTGCAATCATCCTTCTTGCATCCACACTCACCAGCAACGTTATATGCCTGTCTTAGAGGTGTGGTTTATGCATGTTACAAACAATAGACTGTTGCCATACACAGTTTGTCAACCACCATTTACTATAATAATCACTAAGCACATATTCACTGCTGAGCAGATATTATTTGAGTAGCAGGCCATTCTGAACGCAGCAGCAACACTGGACTTTTTTTACATGCATGAATGTCAGCTGCTAACTGAAAGTGGTCTGTCACCAGTAAATATCCAGCCAAATATCCAATAGCTGACCAATTGTACATTCAAACACAGACTACAGTCTCTCACATACTAAATGTTTTGAATGTATGTCTCAGTGTAGGTGGTGAGTGTAAGCTCTGTGAAGGCCATGAGCCCAGACTTCAAAACAAATAGCAAAACTGGTCTTTCAGCTTAAAAGGGTATGACACATTACAGTGCATTAATATGAGCTAAGTACCCATATGCTGTGAATAAACAGTCAAGTCTTGGTCAACACATTAACAAGCTAGCTGAGTTGATCAACTGACTAACTGATTATCAAAGTAACATCTACACTCACAATAGCCTACAATAATACAACTGGTGCCCTTTCTGCAAAGAACAGGCTGTGGTGTGTAAATACCTAGTACCTGTAATTCTTTGTTCATTGTTGTAATTCAAAACCCCAGAGTAGCCCAGTGTGTGGTTCCAAGCAGAGCCCTTCATCATGGCCAGTGAAGCTGCCATGGTAGCCCACTGCAGGCCTACTGTCTCCACGGACAGTCATGAGCAGTCATGACTTTGGCCTCCGACCCTTCATGAGAAATCCTTTTTATTGGGCAACAGCATGAAATGTTTGCGGCTCGTGGAAGATTCATCCAAGAGCGTACGGTGGTTTCCATCAGTATATGATGAGTGAGACTGTTTTTCTTTTGGCTCTATGCATAGTGGGTTAGAAATAAACCCCTGACTATGAAACTGCAGTGCAGAAGGTGTTCATGCTAACTTTAATTTGAGCAGCCAGTGAACCACATAGGAATATTAGCCAGATTCTGATTTAGGGACATGGGATCTTTTCATGCACTGATGGTTTCAATCATTTTATAGTCTTATGGACAGAGGTTATGAGGCCAGTGCATAAATGTACCTCAGTGATGTGTCTTCCTTTTAGGAGCAATGCAGTGTTAATGGCACTGTAAATATTTGAGAGGACAAATGTGAAATCTGTCTCAGTGACTCACAACACTTCTTGGAAAGGCAGATCCACGCCCAACGTCTTATCTTCAGGACTGATAACTTAAACCAACTTATGTGTTTTTCTCTTCTCCCTAGTTTCTCTGGAGCAGGTCAGAAACCTGTACAAAAGGTTTAAGTACTTGGCCAAGGACGAGGACACTTTAAGGTACTGTTCACCTTAAATTCTGACTTTTAAGCTTAAGAAACCCCCAAGTACCTAAGTCAGGCCTACATTCCTGGATTTATTCAAACCCACCAATCAAGTCCAAGCAAGTTTTTACAGCCATGAATAGATAGGGTGTGGCAGTGCACAAGCCACAACACAGCCCAGCGCTGCCCACAAAGTTACCATGGTAAGTGTAGGAACCACGGCAAGTCGCTGCGCTCAGACAGCCGAGAAAAAAACAAACGTCTTCCAGCTGCTGGGATTGCAGAGTGCCTCCTGTGTAACTTGCACTTCTGGCTTCATGAGGCGGGCTGAATAGAGGGAACATAGTGTGTTTTTGTTGACTTTCTCTTAATTTCAGCAAGGCCAGTTTTGAAACCATCAGTGATTTGGCAGAGAACCCCATCAAAAACCAGATCATCAATGCCTTCTTTGATAAAAGGTAGCAACTGTCAACTCCTTTGGGTTTTATGTCATATATGCTATAGGTTTGGCTTGGCCTTCTCTTGATTTATATACTTAATTTAAATTCCATTACATAGAATATGATTTCTGGAATATTTCTTAAAAGCAAAACAGCATCTGCAAATGTTACCTGCATGGCACATAAAAATAAATAAAAAAAAACAACAATGACGAACTCTTTTGACTTCTCCTTGCTATGGAACAGGAACTTTGGTAACTATGAGAAGGGAACTGTGTCAGAGATCAGCTTTGAGCAGTTCCTCACCGTGATGTCATTCTTCCGCCCACTGGGACAAGACGTGAAACAGGAGGATAAAGAGAAGATCAGAAGGGAGAAATTGCACTGTGAGAAAATCATTTTTCATAACACAGTTTCAAGGCCTTATGTTTCTAACTGTTTGGGTTAGAAGACCAGGATAACATTTTTTATTTATTTAGAGTATTTAGTAATGGCTTTTAATTAATAAAGAAAGGCGTAAGATGGATCCTTTTAATGTAACTATAAAACTATATTATAGTTATAGTTATGAAACTACAAAAATGTAAATGTAATTACTTATGAATACAGCATAAACTTTATATACATATTAATATATTAGTGCATGGAACTGACTAAAAGCAATGGGACCTGAAGCATCTTGGTACAGATATAAAGTGTACGTAACCAACGGAGTATAGCTGTTTGGAGCAAAGTGCTTTCACAGCTGATGAAACTGCCCTTTCCAAAATGTCCCGTTTGTAAAGTAAGAATCACTACACTGCAATTACTCTCTGGAGCCCTCGTCATGTTTTGTTTTGGTTTTTTTTACCTTTTCCCTTATCTGTAAAGAGATTTTTCTGATAGTGGTTTAAAAGCACTATCATGTGTTGGTTTAAGATGAAATCATATTTGGGAATTTCAAGTTCAAGGAAGAGTCACATTATTTGTTAAAGGCTCCTCTTCGCGCTCATGCTCGTTTGTGTGGAGCGAAGCCTGTGTTTGAGGGTACTGCGCAGTATTTGGACCGTAACGTTCCACTGTGCTTTACTCCCCGCAGTCCTGTTCAACATGCACGACAAAGACGGCAGCGGTACCATCACGCTGGATGAGTACAGACGGGTAAACTGTTGGCCTACCGCCCACTCTACTCTCTACTCTACTCTCTACTCTCCCTTGTAGTAGCCGCCCTAGCCCAGCTCCCAGTACATCCACACCGTGTTTGCGGTGCTTGGTCGAGGCATGTTGAGAGGTGGGGTAAGGCAGCCATCTGATGGGATACGGCGTCATGGCCTCACGCCAGCTCCCCCATGATGCTGTGTCCCGGTGTCCTGCAGGTCGTGGAGGAGTTGGTGTCCAGCTCCGGAACCACAGAGAGCGAAACGGCCAAGGTCATCGCTGACGCCGCCATGCTTGAGGTGATGAATGTCACCATGGAGGAAATGGTAGCGCTTCCATTTTACTTGATGCTTGTGTTAAAAAAAGCTTGTTTATGAAAGTAAACAAATTTGTTCATAGTAAGAGCCCATCACATTAAATATTAATAATAAACAACTTCTTCCTTTAAGGGAGCACATGATGGAATCAACTTTGAGGACTTTTTTAAGGTTAGTCAAGTAGTGTGAAACACTCCATGTTTTATCTTATTATAAGTTCATAATCACATAATAATTCAACACATCCCACACACCTGTTTCTTCCACAGATTTTAAAAGGCTTCGAGCTCGAGTCACGTATGCATGTCCGCTTCCTGAACATGGACACTACGACAATGAACTGCAGAAAGTGACATTTTCCCTGTGGAAGGCAAAGCTTTAACTTACACTGCCCCCAGTCTACAGCAGTCCTGCAGTTGGCCCAGCCACGCCCCAAGCGTATTTCAGCAACCAACCCACAGCACATATGTGCGCTCTCATGCTGCTCCGGGAGACGGCAGCAGGCGTGTGAACAAGTCAAACAGGTTCACTGACATTCCTGCTTCTGCATCTGTGAGCAGTGGCTGATGGGAATGTTAGGCAGGAGATACAGCCCAGCTCCAGTAGGAAATGAGTTATGGCTAAAGCATCACACCCTCTGGATTTAACTGTTCACAGTTCCCTTTTCAATGTACCCATGTCAAATGCCTTATAAAATCTCCATTAAATTTCTATTTGCATTAAATGCAGTCACCACTGGTGATACAATATGAAGTACACACACACACACACACACACACACACCTTGGTTAATTTCTTAACTATATAACTGAGACCTGATTTAACAGTTTCCTGATGCGATAGATCTTGCACCTGCATATTCCCACAACAGTGCCATCACAAAGGAGCTCCCCACCCATGACAGGAACTCAGAGTGGCTCTAGTCCCAAAAAGAACAGACTCCCACACCTCTCATGTACTCTCATGTTGGCCAGTGGACAACAAACAACCTTCCCCAGAGCTGCAGGACATGTTATAACTACACAAGAGCATTATCAAAATAAACACTTAACACTCCTGCCTTTTAGATTTGTAAAAAGACATTTCACTAAATTCTATTTTTCTTTCCAGTGAAATCATATGTACATGCCATTGAATGAACATTTACATGTTGCAATAATAAAGCTCTTGAATACAAATAGATGTAATTGGAAACCTTTTAGCAATTAGTCTGATACTTAGAAAAAGTAAACCAGTAAATTGCATAAAACAATTCAAAGATCGCAATGTCCTGTGAGGGGCTAGAGTCAATTCAAAAATAAAATCAATATCTAATCAACTGAAAAATATGCCAGATATGCATTTTAAAAGCCTCAAGAGATCCTTTCATGTGCAGTGCTGCCACCAAGTTAATTTGGGGCCCACTGTGCAGTTCCTTTTATAGTAGCGTAAGCAGCTCCCACTCAGTGTCACTGACTCTGTGTGCTTGTCCCGATACATTGTAGGTCAGAGGCCAGAGGTCTGGGGCTCGGTGAGCGCGTCGTAAGGGACAGCCAGGCCGATATTGTAGTTATAACCGCTCGTCTCGGAGTAGCTGGACCTACAGATGGGCAGAACGCGATCCTGGGCAGACGAGTCTGCAGAGAAATCATAGAAGCAGATCGCCCCCCGGTGTCTAGAAAAAGAACAGCAATGCAGAGTGATGAGCGTCGGAGCTATGGGAGCTTTTCGAGGAAAAGTCTACGGATGCTCCATAATGTCTGCATAAATCTGAATGCTGGGTAGATTTTGCTTTAGGACAGCAGAAACGCAATCACCTCAACTGGCAACTGTCTAATGGAATCAGGTGTGCTGGATTTCATCTGGGGAAAAAAAAAATCTCCTGTACTTGACACATTTCTGTCCTAATTCCTGGACGAAGTCCAATTACATTATGCAAAACAATGCCTGCTGTTCTGGAACCATTAGCATGTGCAGAATATTCTTCTAAAGGAAGTGTGCGGAGCGTGGCGCCAACCCCCCGCCGGGATGCTCAGACAGCAGCACGAGCTGCAGCTGCTTGCCATGCCCAAACTGCCAACCTCTCCTCAGTACCTGCGGTGAGCAGTGAGGTCGTCATCGGTGATGCAGGCACCACGCGGGCTCTTCTCATCAGGGATGTTGGCCGTCACCAGGGAGCTGGCGTCGAACCGCACGTGACGGACAGGGTGCCTGCCACACACACACACACACACACACAGGCGTGCACACATCAGACCCGCATCATGCAGCACCAGGCTTCTGATCAACAGCCAAATCCAAGCACAGTCGGCATATTCAGCGCTGACTGAGGTAACAAATGCGGTACTGAGTGAGGTAACCACATGACTCCTTCCCAATAACAGCTAGATGGGTTGTGGTAACTGGCTTTATTTTGTCATACTAACCACAATCACACACACACCCCACCCCCAGCTCCACCATCACCCCACTGCTCGTCAAAGCCAAAGCCTAACACATGCCATTTGCCTTGAGGGACCCCTGAAGGTCTAACATATGCCCTTCCCCGATGTGATGCCAAGAGCCGCATCAAGCCACTGCCCATGTCTGTCGCGGAGCGAGACGTGAGCGCTAACTAGTCCGTTTTATTTGTGCGTTTTTCACAGTCCCCACGTTGCTCCATAATGTCAAGGGCAACAAAGCGCCGCTTGCTGGCTCGATTCATTCTTTGGTCTTCGGCTATAAAGAATTTCGTGTTAGATCGGGTTGGCTTGTTAGAGGAGTCTCTCACCTGTTGTGCATTTCCCAGAGCTTCGCCCCCATCCTCATTTCCCACACACTGACCAATCCCTCGCCACCGCCGCTTACGATCTTCCAGTCATCCGCCTGCACCGTGGTTACTCCCAGGTGATGGGCATACAGGGAGACCACTGAGGTGCCAGAACGCAGGTCAAACACTCGGACCCTGAGAACGGGTAAACAAAAGCACCAGAGAATATTAGAGATGGACGGATGTCAAATGTAATTTTATTTTTCACTATAATTTCATTTCCAACTTAGTTCATTTCTAACCTTCATAGCAACTAATAAGCCACCCCCTCCGGGTCTGCAACCAGCGATGTACGGCTTTGTGATGATCAAACATTGGCGGAGAGTCCGAAGAAAACATAGTAAGTGGCCAAAAAAAAAAAAAAAGGCACAAAGGATTTTGAAACCATCTGTGCCGCTGTTTCTTAATAGTATTGAAGGCAGCCAAGAGATGACTGCATGTGGTCGTGTTCCTAATCACCAAAATCTAATTATGCTTAGACAGGGAAGGGCTTCATTCGATTTTTAAAGATACAAAGTTATTCATGCATAGCTAAGTAGATTTAAATGCACTAGATTCCAAACAATGTGTGGACATGGTTTTGTGGGATTCTGTCTAAATTCATTGAGATGCTCTCTCTTGCAAAGGCATGGAACACAGTTACTGGCAGCTTCTAACTATCATTAATCTCATGTTGGAACATGAGATCATTTCCATGGGCTGTCAAGGAACACATTTCTTTCAATTAATCAGAAATATGGTTTTCCAGAAGTTCCTGTGCCAACAACTCGGACCAAAAACAACATAACACACTAACAACCATGTATGGAGATTAGGAGCTCAGGGATGATGTTCACCCATGTGCTACATTATTCCTGCAAAGAGCGTAGAGAGCAGCATTCCCTGTTTATTCTCTGTCTCAGTCCTTCTGCCAGCAGAGAATCTAAAACACAACACCTCTCTCTCTCCATTGAACACAGAGTCTTCCTTTTTAGTCAGATTTGAGGCTGATTACAATCCCTCTCTCTCTCTCTCCCTCTCTCTCTTCCTCCCTCCCTCCCTCTCTCTCTCTCTCTCTCTCTCCCTCCCTCCCTCCCTCTCTCCGATTAATTGGAGAGAAGGAAAGGGAGACATTAGGGCCTGGCCTTTGGCCACTCTAATGGCCACTCAGACCTACTCCTTCCTTTTTCCCCGTGTGGATTTGGGGATTCGCCCAGAGACAATTCAGACAAGTCCGACGCGACTCCTCCGCATTGGCACTCAAGAGAAGCGTTTTGTTTCGCCGTGCTATCACAGAGACAGACAAAAGGTAAGAGTCTCCTCCTCTTTCACCAGCACAGATGGGTGTGGGGGGGCAGTAAGGATGGGGCGCTTAAAAAGAGGCCACAGCTGGGCCCTGCGACACAAGGCCCTCACTCTTGGCTGTCTACTTAGTGCCCGAGTGAAAACCCAGCAGGAGTTTATCTACAAAGGCCCCGCCAATGCATTTCCTCGCTTGCCAAATATTGCTCCCACTGTCAGCCACAAGTGTGACTGAAAGGCTCTCTATTTGGCAGAGTAACACTTACTCTAAGAGGCAGGCTGCAGATGTGTAAAGGGTCCGCGTTTTGGACGCAGGACAGATGAACAGCCTCTCCTCTCCAGCCGTGGCTCTTTGGCTACTGAATCAATGCCCCCAGGTGATGAGGTGCAGATAATAACACCTTCTCTTTCACTGGAGGGCTCTCCCTGCACTCTGCCTCCTCTATGATAAGTAGCTGTGCCTTTTTAAGCTTTTTTTCTGCGGAGTGATTCGAAAAGACTACAAAGAGTCAAAATGGAAGCTCTTCAAGGTCTTGAACTGAGGGATTTAAAAAATATTTAACTGTATATTTACATACACACACACTATATATATATATATATATATATATATATATATATATATATATATATATATATATATACACACACATATACACACACACATACACACACACACTTACAAATTTATATGTATTTAGATAACATTAAATTTAGATTTATATGTCTTCTATCAATCCATTTCCACTTCTGTGCAAGACAGCTTCATATCAATCTACATGTCAATAGCAGAGAACAGCAAACAATGATATAAGAAACACAATAAATTCAACTTGGCATAATTGATTAAGGGTATTATGATAGATAATCTATATTGTAATAAAAGGTAAGAGCCTCCTCCTGTTTCCTTAAACTTGCCTTTTTTGAGACTCGCACACTAGAGGTTTGTATGCTGCCAGACAGATGACGGAAGTGTGTCTGCTGTGTGGGAGAGCGAGTGAGAGACATTATTTGTGTCGTGTGTAATGTGTGTGTGTGTGTGTTTTACCGTCTGTCTTTGTTCCCACACACCAGCAGGTGTGGAGGGGCATCTCTCAGGTTGATGCAGGTGAAGTCTCCCGGCGAGTTCCCCAACCCCAGCTCAGCCTGGCGAGTCTCAAGGCTGTACACCTGAACCTGAAGACAGGGAGGGACAGCCTGTGAGAAATATCTCTCGCACACTCAGGGAAAGAAAAAGAACAAGAGAAAAAGACAAAGATTGCGACAGAAAGAGTGTGAGAAAGTTAGGGTGCAAGGGAGAGAAAGAGGAGAGAAAGAGTGAGAGAGAGCAGGAGAAAGAGAGAGATGTTAAAGTGGAGACACACACTCTGGCATTGGCAGCCCTCCAACGCCAACACCTGCTCCTGCTCCACCATCTCCACACTTATGTCCAACGCTGACAATTGACGTGTCTCTCTCAACAGAGACCTGAACTCCACTTACACATTCTAGATTTGCAACCCAATGACTTTCAAACTTTCAAAGTAAGTAGTAAAAAAAATACTAAATAAAAAATCAGCAACACCACTTTTCCATCCATATGACATCTGGACAGGCTGGCCAATGAGCTCAGTCAAACCCCCATTCAAACTCAACCACTACAACTAATAAAGCTCCAACCAACTCCACCCATTACTATTAATCAATCCTGTACAAACCTCACCCGTTACTTCTGAAGGTGGTCAGACAAACCCCGCCCATTAAACATAACAGTGCTAGGGCAAACCCCATTCCTTGCAACTCACTGAAAGTAATCCAGTCCTCCAGCAGTGCACACAGCAGTGACATCATTCTCACAGCCTTAGACCTGTAGCTAGACAACATACATTTGCAGGTGTGTGGTTTGCAATCATTTGGGTCCGAGTTATGTAGTTCTTAGTTGTATTAGCAACATTATTTGGTGTCACTCATTAGGAAAACCAAATGCATTAGCAAAATTATCAGAGAAAGAGAAGAAAACCCTCACTGCGTTTGTCATTTTAAAAGGACTTTAGTCAACAGCAAAACAAGGTAATTGTATTTCTGCTGGTTATACCTTTAGATTTTCCATATATGTTCAATATTAAACTTTATTGGGTAGTGGTAGATAAGTGGTTAAGGTACTTGTAATCGGAAGGTTGCTGGTTCAAGCCCCACCACTGCCAAGCTGCCACTGTTGGGCCCCTGAGCAAAGCCCTTAACCCTCAAGTTGTACTCAGTCATAATTGTAAGTCGCTTTGGATAAAAGTGTCAGCTAAATGCCATAAATGTAAATTATTGTATTTCACTGTGATGCCGTCCAGCCAGCGCTTCAGAAACATATGACGGCAGACTACAAATACTTTGCAGCAAGACAGGCGCAAGCCTCTGTGTTGCTATGGCACGTGAACTAAATGAGAACTAGCTGACTGACACTGGGCAGCTAACTGCCAAAAAAAAGCCTTTAAAAAAGAAATGTAATTTTTAAAAATGTTAATATGGTCCATTTAATATAACAAACCTGCTGCTGTCAGCCAGTTTCAATGCCCTGTAAAGCAGTCTTCAGTGGCTGCTAAGTAATTGGCAAATCGGTGGTTGCAGCCACCATCTAAACACTTTGCAGAGGAAAAGAGAAGAGAGTGGACAAATTGGACATGAATAACTGAAGCGGCAGATAAAGAAATCAAACAAAAGAGTGGGGAAGAGCGGGACAGGCATGATGTAAGGTCTGAGAGGGTGCCAGCCGTGCAGTGGCAGCGGCCCTGGCCAGACGCTCTTAATTGTGATCTGCGCTCCAGCAAGCCAAAAACCTCAGACAGGATGTGAAAATTACCGCCCACTGGATTTTGTCCTTGTGAGGAAAAAAGAAAGAGAAACCAGCTTACTCTGTTTGGCACACAAACAGATAACAACAGAAACATACAGCGCATTTAAAAGACAGCGGGCGGCCGAAGCGCTGTATAGTTTGATCAGCTGAATAATGTATAGATATCCAAGATATCTAAAAGCAGCTACTAGCAAAGACTCAAAAGTGCACAATAAACTCCACTAATCTGAGTAGGAGCATACGCTGGGAGAATAAACTAATCAAACCGAGAAACAATAGAGAACACGGAGCAACTGATGATGGGCCAGAACGAACCCGAGACAAAACAGCAGATTGTAAGCATGATCTTTAAAAGGACTCAGATGCCTGAGAATGTAAACAGGCTAAGAAACGCTTTACAGCACAGAAACTACAGTTTTACTGAGTATTAAAATAGTAAGCAGAAATGAGATGAACTGTTTTTGTTCAAAACTGTTCAATAGCTCAGCAGATGTGACAACATGTATTTATTTTGAATACATTTTGTTGTATTAAATAAAACAAAATGAAACATGTTCCCGCTCTGCTTAATTTGATAGCCAACACAGATCAGTGCATCTATAGGCTGCGTTATTAACGGACAGATCAGTACATCTATAGGCTGCATCATCGACGCACAGATGCTCACCATAGGTCTGTGATGGCATGTAATTTTTTTTTAATAAAGTAATAAAATTACTTTTTCATGTCATCTTTCGGTCATTAATGTGCCTGCAATGGCTTTCATTTCTTTAAAAATAACCAAAAAAAAAAAAAAATCAGTTTAAAACTCTTAACCAAAAAATAGCTAGTTAAGCATGTTATACAGCAATATTTGCACTGGATAATAAAAGATCCTCCATGGCCTTGCATTGACAATTCCTAAATACTTTCTAAATATTTATGATTAATAAAAGGAATTTTAAGTGGCATATTTGTTCCGCTATTATTCCATTACGTTTCCTCGTTTTTGGGCGCTGGTCGTGGTGTCATTTCATTCTCAGTATCGAGATATTTAAGCAGCCATATCAAAGTCAGTTTTGGTAATGTGACAAAACTAACTGGTAGCCAGTACAGGTGCAGGCAAGAACTGCAGTATTCGATGAGAGGTGAGCTGAGGGCATGAATGACCATTCCTGGTTCACTAAAAGACAGGATGTGTGAGTTTTGTGATATTTTTGAGTTAAAAGAATCTACCTCTCACAACTGTGTTTTTCAAGAGTGGAATCAAAAATAAGAGATTTTTTTGCATGTGCGCCAATGTCCAGGAAGAATAGAGTAAGCAATTTAAGTTTGATAGATGGATGCATAAATAATTAAACAGCTTCGTTAATAAGCAATCTCGATTATTTATTTATTCCCTGAAAAAAAGGCAGAGGTATGAGCCGTGTTTTCAAAGCATTTATTCATTTAGCAATATTGCCTTGTGTCATTGTAATTAATTTGCTTTGGAGACACGGCTTTAAATGTATAATAAGCTCAGCGGTCACTGCTCCTGTCTTTTGCCTCTTTCTTGAGAGTCTGACAGGGGTTCTGAGGAGGAAACCGAGGGAACCGGTAATGAGCTTTAGCCCAGATCCCAGGAGGCACGGCTCAAAATCTCTCCGTTTCAGCACCTAAAGGTGCAATGCGGCACAGCGTTTTCACCAGACAGACTGTCTGCTAAATGTGAAAGTGGCACCTCTGGGTGTGCCAGCGTGAGCTGTGCGCTGTGCGCGCGTGTGGCACGCACGTGCGCACGCGCGCGCACACACACGCGCACACACACACACACACACACCAAACCTCCAGTCCAGCTGAAAGCCAAAGATGATAAGAAAAAAAGAAGGTTTAAAAAAATAAAAATAAAAATCCTCCAGACAGGCAAGAACACCTGCCAGGAGACACAGAGACAAAGGACAAAACAAACTAAAACACACATCCAAACCTCAAAAGAATCACAAGATTACTTGCGCTCTACTAAATTAACAACACCCTCGCCCCCCAAAAAAACCCAAATTGATACGTGTTAGCAGACGCCCTGATGAAGGCACGCATAACGGCGCAGAGACGTGAAGCGCCGCGGCTCTCCTTCCCCACAGCCGCATGAACTCTGGATGCCGTCTTCCTTTCCTTAACAAGTTTTAATGAGGCATATGCCTGCTCATTAAGGAAGACAGAAACACCTCGGAATTACCAGTGTGTGTGCTGGCAACTCTGACTTCCCCCTCGCAGTATGAGCGCGCCGTCAACGCGAGGCGACGCCGACAGACATGACAACGGCACGCAGGCAGAAACGGCGCTAATCATGAATTGGCAAAACGGAGCGATCTGCGGAACAGCAAGAGAAAGGTTAGCGCGGGGGGCCGATGCCGATTTAAAAGAGCGACGACGACACTGTACCGTGAAGTTCAGGTGCATCTAGAAAGATGGGAGTTCCGGTCAAATCTGATTCAGGTACCACGGGGCCTCGAGTGGGCGTGTAGAGTTAAGTCCACGTAATTGGATTGCGCAACATTTTTGTGAAAGGAGAGAAAATGGGAAGTTTGAGTGACAGTGCAATCCCTCGCTGTCGTGTTGCAGCTAGTTGTGTCGACGGGCAGGAACCTGAAGCCCTGTTACCTTCCACCCTGCTCGCTCTCTGGAACAGTGATTTCAACCCGTCTTCAATATTTACGCTTTTAATATTGAGGTGTCTCTGTAAGGAGAAGTTACAAAATGTATGAAGATCCAGATCAATTCAAAAGTATCTGGACAATCGGATTTTTTTGGGGGGGGGGTAAATATTCGGTGACCCAATCGTAGGCCCTCTTGTACATAGTAACCCCATTTCAGTGGACCATAATCTTTAATAAACTGACAGGTTTAGTGCTTGATTGTATCAGATTCTTAATATCTTCACTTATGGGGCTCTTTCAGGTAGTAATGAAAACTTCCACTGGGAGCTAGACATGTTTAGGTCACTATGTTTAACAGACAGAACCAGGAGCAGTTCTCTTTCCACTCCTTCACACCTTCATTGTTCCATCACATTGGTACTGGGTAATCTGTAGTCTCATCTGCTCATAAGACTGTACAAGGAACCAAAGAGTTTCCAGTGTACCTTTAAATAAACTGTGATATGGAGGTCATGCAGGGTGCATTGCTGTCTTCATAGTGCTCTTTGACACATCTACTTTATCAAGTGTGTTCTTGAATTGTTTATAAAATGGTTTTCTTGCTGACTGAAAGCATTAATTTAGCTAATCACTCCAGGGGTCTTTCATAGTAAGGCAATTTCTTTGCTAATACACTGCCTGGCCAAAAAAAAAAAGGTCACACACTCTTAATATTTCGTTAGACTGCCTTTAGCTTTGATTACGGCACGCATTAGCTGTGGCATAATTTCCACAAGCTTCTGCAATGTCACAACATTTATTTCTATCCAGAGTTGCATTAATTTTTTCCCCCAAGATCTTGTATTGATGATGGGAGATTTGGACCACTGTGCAAAGTCTTCTCCAGCACATCCCAAAGATTCTCAATGGGGTTCAGGTCTGGACTCTGTGGTGGCCAATCCATGTGTGAAAATGATGTCTCATGCTCCCTGAACCACTCTTTCACAATTTGAGCCTGATGAATCCTGGGAATGTCATCTTGGAATATGCCCGGGCCATCAGGGAAGAAAAAATCCGTTGATGGAATAACCTGGTCGTTCAGTATATTCAGGTAGTCAGCTGACCTCATTCTTTTGGCACATAATGTTGCTGAACCGAGATCTGACTAACTGCAGCAACCCCAGATCATAGTACTACCCCCACTGGTAGGCACTAGGCATGATGGGTGCCTCACCGCCTCTCTTCTTATCCTGATGCGCCCATCACTCTGGAACAGGGTAAATGTGGACTCATCAGACCACATGACCTTCCTCCATTGCTCCAGAGTCCAATCTTTATGCTCCCTAGCAAATTGAAGCCATTTTTGTCGGTTAGCCTCACTGACAAGTGGTTTTCTTAAGGCTGGCTACACAGCTGTTTAGTCCCAATCCCATGGGTTCTCTTCACATTGTGCGTGTGGAAATGCTCTTACTTTCACTATTAAACATATCCCTCAGTTTTACTGTTGTTTTTCTATGATTTGATATCACCACACGTTTAAGTGATCGCCGATCGCGATCATTCAAGATTTTTTTTCCGACCACATTCCTTCCTCTAAGATGATGTTTCCCCACTGTCCTTCCACTTTTTAATAATGCGTTGGACAGTTCTTAACCTGATTTCAGTAGTTTCAGCAATCTCCTTAGATGTTTTCTCTGCTTAATGCATGCCAATAATTTGACCTTTCTGAAACAGATTAACATCTTTTCCACGACCACAGGATGCGTCTTTCGACTTGGTTGTTTAACAAATGAGAAGTTACTCACTGCATCAGTTAGGGTTAAATAACTTGTTGCCAGCTGAAACATAATCACCCATGTAGTAATTATCCAATGGGAGGATCTTGCATATTTGCTTAGTTAAATCCAGGTGGTGACCTTTTTTTTGGCCAGGCAGTGTATAAGTTCATCAGTATGTACTCCAATTCTTACATCTTAATCTACCAGTGCATTCTGGCACAGTTATTGCTTTGGCTCCAGTTGATGCATTCTGATTTGCCCGTCTTGTGACTGCCTGCCTTGTGAGCTCCCACTTTGCTAATGCTGACACTTCTTTGATCATTGTGTTGACAGAAAACATCAGGATAGTGACCACATGTAAATGTCACCTATAAAGTCAAGCCATTAACACAGTGGCACAAAGCTGTACAGGAACCAGCTATGCAGCCAGCTGAACAACGAGTTAAGGTCCCCCGCAATCTACAGACTGTGATTCCAGTACAGATGCAAATCACACTCTGTACTTCAACCTCAGTCACGTTTCATTTCAAATCCAGTGTGATGAAGCATAGATCCAAAACTCCCAAGAGCTGTGCCACCAATAAATTATCTACTTTTTCACATTACAGAAATACTTATCTATGTATAGGACTGGTTGAAGAAGACACCGCAAGAAAAGGCTTTAAAAGACACCGCTCTCCGTTTCAGTGAGCGAGACAAGGCAAAATGGATGAGGGCTACATACCCCCCCTCCATCCCCACCCCCATCACAGCCAGCAAGAACGCGACAGTGAGAAATTGCCCCGTCATTCAAACTTGCGCCACTCTGTCCTCCGTGCCTCTGCTGCCCGTCGCACTAATGAGAGCGCTTAAATGGTGGTGATGTCAGCGGAGGACCGGTGCCAAGCTGTCGTCTAATACAGAGGGGCACCATCTGTACACATCCATCACCCACTCATCTAATTACTATCAACAGTCGCCCTGCTATTCTCTTCACCAGGCGTACTGCTCGGTCCTCCGAGACGTACACTTGAGCTCAGGCACTGATCCCCAAACATTTTTGCTGGTATTTTTAAAAGCTAGATAAAAACACACTGGGGATTTTCTTAGTGGAAAGGTCCCTGGTGAATTAAATGGGTTTATTTTAAGCAGTACACACCACGAATGTGAACAACACAAATGCCATGATGACAACGTTACTTAAGTGCAGTCTCAAAGCCCAAAGTCTCAAATGTGTCTTGTTCTTGCATGCAATAAGTAAAGCTTTCTGTTGCTGTAGCTAAAACTAAAAACAAACAGACGCCTCAGAGGAGAAGCATCGTGGACCAAAGTTTGGGCTAATTGGGTAAAAGTTCCTATAAGAGAGGCCAAATCTCACAGAACATCAAACTGTTTATTTATGGCATCCTGGGAATGCATATATACACACCTGCACTGCACAATAAACCTACTCTAATATGGCTATACACACAGACAGAAGAATCTTAGCTCTGCAAAACAACTGAATTCAGAATTATCACTGACGCACTAAACATACACACAATTCTAGAATGTAAATTCATCTGGAAAAAAAATATATATATATTTTTAGTTAAAACTAAACACCTTCTGTTTCTTGGATGCGATCTATTAGACAACGAGCCGTCCAGCTCATTTCATGGATCCTATTGGCCGTTTAATATCAGTATGTAAATGATCATCTAGGAAAACGTACAAGAGAATATAAGAAAAAAAATCTTGACCAAAGCCCCCCATAAACACTACAACACAGAAAGGCTACATGGCACTAGCCCTGTCTGTGTGGTTCTGCCAATGAAGAGCACCACTGTGTGCGTGTATGCCAACCCACCTTGTTGCCCCCATCATTCATGCCCCAGCCGCTGCTCTTGACACCCAGGGCGGCCCTGCAGGCCATCACGTCCAGGCACGTGACAGGGTGGCCGTACACAGAGTGCAGCAACCTGGCTCCTTCATCTTCTTCCTCTTCTTCTATTCCGCTCCGACTCGAATCCAGGAGATAAACGCTCTCCCCAGCCCACACCGAAACCAGTGGCAACTCACGCTTCCCTGGGACCACCAACACCCCATCCACCTAACAGGTGGAAATAACTAAATGTAACTGAACAGTGTATTGACTAAATCAATTGCTCTAAATAGTATTAGCTTTAAATTAATTAAATAAATAAATTGATTTAATTAACATTAAATCAAATATCATTTTATTTAAAAATTTTAATTAAATTACAATGTATTGTTTGTCATCTTTTTAGTAATTGAAATTAATTTACACTCGCGCTAAAAGCTAGGCTAAATTTATAAAAAGACCATCCAGTTCCTTAGAATTCAATTTCACTAAAAGCAGTAGAAAACATTACACTGCTCAGTTCCCCAAAAAGATCCCCTCTTTTAAGAACTGGGTAGGGTAGCGATTTCTGCTGCTTTGAGTTTCTTTATTTCTTGGTGCCACTATGGACTCCTCAGGGAAGACACTTACAGGTTTAGCTAGACGGGTGAGGCACCTTGTCCTCCAGTAACCCTGATCATCTGGGGAATCCACTCGCACTTCTGACCCAGATGCGGAGGCTAAGACTGGGCCGTCAGCACCGAGGTCTAGGGCACAGACCCGCTGGAGGTGCTGATAATGATGAACAGCTTCGAGGCCAGATTCCGTGCTCCAAACATCCACGCAGCCTACACACCCAGACCAGGGCCAGATACATGCAAACATCCAGACATGCTTCGATCAAGTAAACTCGTAAACTGACGAGAGTAATAAATCAATAATTGCGAATATTTAGTAAATACAGTACAAAAAAAAATGCCTTTCACCGTTCTCATATGCTGCGCAGGCCACTGCCTCAATGACTCGTACAAAACTGACATGAGGTGGTGGGCTCTCATCTCTGATGGTGTGGGCAGGTCGTAGGTATGAAGCACCTGAGTCCCAATGGAGTGTGTCCCACAGTCGCACGTCACCTGAGGTATAGCTAGAGAGAAAAAGCATTCTGCTTTCAGTACTGGGGGAAGCTTCCACACACTGATCTCAACTCTCCATTGTTAAAGTGTTTTCAAATGATAATAGTTACAATAGCCGCAAAGAACCTCCAGGCAGCAGATTTTCATTCTTATCCGTTAAGGTACAACGACCCCAGTAAAGTTCATTACAAACTATTGTGGGCCTGTGCTACAGTTTTGCTTCACGTACCTGTGAGCACAGTGATTTTAAAAAAATAATAAATTGCAGTTCAGAGGGTTTGATTACAGGAAGCACATGCAAAACAGGTTTCCACTTTACTCACATGCATGTCCAGTGTATGTTATAATGCTTACCCAGCAATAACGAGTCTATCGCAGGAGTTGACATCACACAGCACTTTTCCTAACTCATACTGCAGATGGCTAATTGACCCAACTCTATTCTGTAGGGAACAGAATGGACAGACAGACAGCAATATATAGTGTTCCTGCAAACATTGCTTATTTAAGTAAATGGACTGTCGACTTTAGTTGAAACAAAAACTCTTACTGGCTTGACAACTCACGCTCATGGCGAAATCTGTCGGATCCGATCAGCTGCTCTGCAGTAGTGAGGTATTTTGGGGGATATGATATAGCTGTTTTTGCCACTTACCTTCCAGTTGTATTTTACTATCTTCTCTGTGGTGCAGCAGTCTCTGAGGGTGCTCTTCCAGCAGGGGGAGTCAGAGACACTCGCCCCGCTATAATGCCCGTCTTTCAGGCACAGTCTGTACCACAGGACCTCGTCCTCTGCCAACACTCTCCAAGACTTACTCACCTGCGACAGAGAAGAGAAAACAGTAGCCACTAACATTTTACACACGCATACTTTAACTTCACTTTTCAGCAGCAGAGTTACAGATTAGCAACTGAAGGTGATCTTGTCAGTCAAAAAAACAACTGTCCCTAACTTACTTGAGCACATCGTCCTAGATCACGTTTACTCAGGAACTGGAAAATCTTCAGCGCTAGTTCGTAGGGCAACTCCACATCAAAGAAAGGGATGTCATTGATTTCATTCTAAACAGGTTAAAATGACGCGTCAATGTTCAAATTTGACACACGTTTATTTATTTATGTATTGTTAAAAGCATGGAAACTAAGTCGTAACCTAGCTTTACCAAATCCTGAATAAACTGGTCGATCAGCTTAACACCCGGGCTGATTATTCTCCGAGGCGCTGCGCCGTTAGACTCGTCCTCCTCGCAGTGGAGTCTCCGCTTCCGACGCGCCCTCTCCTCCTCGATTCTGTCCAGTAAGGGACTCGTCCTTCCACCCAGCAAACCCGCTGCGATGGACACGTACTGCGGTTGGTCCTTCACACTGTCCCGAATGTGTTTCTTTCCAGAGACAACATTACGACCACATATTTGTTGGTCATTCGCATTCGTTATGTTGGAATGCCCGAAATACCCACATTTGTTGTTCTTTTTTAGCTGAGCGCCGACGTCACTAGAAACATTGCGGTGCTGCTCAGTCTTTTTTTCTAACTCCTCTTTCCACTGTTCTCGAAAGGCCAAAAGCTCGTCCTCCTCCATCGAAATTAAATAGCTTTCATTATTTGTTTTTCTGATCGAAGTCTAACGGCGGTCCTTCAACTGTATCTTTTGTGGTGTCCATCAAAACATACCTAGGTCCTACCGCCAATACGACTCGTCTGGATTAAGCATTTTAGTTTAAATGGTTCCGCGTGGCGCACAACAACATCACCAAAACAGTGTTTACTGTGTAGGCAACGCTTTTGTCTTCTCTTCAGACGATAGCGTCACCAGTGTCGTTATGCACGTATCTGATTTACAATTAAATTTCAATGCAATTTTCGTTCTATGTGCTTTAATCACACATTTCAAGATGGGGATGATTTGCTCAGGAACGGCCCGTCCTCGACGCTGTGGGTATGACAAAAGGCAGATTAGAGTGAGGGGACTTCAAGAGTTAACGATTACCGCTCTCTTTTGGGAGTAGATGATGTAAACCCTAAACCATGTGACACTTTAATAAATAATACAGCAGACAGAAACAAACACACTGTTCCGTCGCCACGCAGACGGAGCATCGTCCTTCTACCGACGCGGGGACACTAGCGGGGCTGTATAAGCGTTAATCCGGGGAGGATGTGTTGTCTGCCGGCAGAGCAGACTTTGCAGGCGCCCAGCGAGCCTCTCTGCGCGCAAGGATGTTCGCCGCAGTCGCTCGCCCGCCGCCTGCGATGGATCGGAGATCAGCTGGAGAAAAAATGGGCTGCGAATGACAAACGCTCCGTCGAGAACACCGCGAGGACCGGCAATATTTCCGTCAAAGGCATTCACATTGTGTGCACAGCAATACAAGTGACGGTTCTCATACTCTTTGTGGGAAAGCGACATCTGTAGGCGCGAGGGACGCTCCGACGAAGGCTGCAACAGGTAAGCGTGGTCAGGTGAGGCGTTGTGACTGCCGGGATATTTGAGGGCCACTCGACGTGATCTTTCGACAGGCCCGTTTGACACTTTTCCTACTGTGTTTTTACTCATGTGTCCACTGCAGATGGGAGTCAGAACCACGAGTGATGAGTGCGAAGACCTGTTGAAAGCTGTTGGGAGAAACGATGCAAGTGTTCTGCAGACACTGTAAGCTTGGCATGGGTGTAGTTGCTCAACATTTTCCTGATCGCTATGTGTACTTCATAGCATTTGGTACAGAGTTTCAATGGAAATACTAAACACACTGTTGTATCGTTGTCACTCCTCTTCACCTATGAAGAACACTACTTCGTCATATAATTCCATTACTGAAGCTCAAATGCACCAGCTGTGACTTGATGTCATTTGGTATGTGTTTGTATTGGTAAGATACGTTAAGGTCAAATGTAGTCAAAGCCACCAGTGTCTCACTGGGGACACTAATAACACTCCACTGATGTCACTGTCCCCTGGTGTTGCAGGGGAAAATGTTAGCATTATGGCAATAGGAGTCTTGGCTCAATCTCCACGACCTTAGAACTGATTTCTATTTATTACTAAAGGTTATGCAAAAGCATGAAAAAAAAAACAAAACTAAATTGTCTAAATTGTACAATGTCATAACATTTTAAGACTGCAGAGGAGGACTGCCTAAAGGACTATTACCAAAATCTTCTCCTCTGCATATTGCACTGCAACTTTTTGTAATAAGCTATTATAAATGACTGCTGACCAAGTCTGAACTGTACGGTTTTTCTTTTTGTTCTTGTTTCTAAGTTACTTCTGATCACGTTCTGTGACATTATTTATGATGCATATTTGTATGGTAGAACTGTTTGTATTTAAACCTACAGTAGGTGTTTACAAATCAAGACAAATCTTTTCTAGAGCTTTTTATAAAGGGCTTTGACTTGATTGGTGGTTGCAGTGTTAATGTAGAAAACTTCTCTATGAAATTTCATGCATAATGTGAATCTAAGGGCATGCTACTGATGTTTACATAAGCTACAATCTTTTATATATATTGAATTATGAACATGGCTAGCATAACTGTTTTTATTAAATGTGTTTTACCTCTGCTATTTTGATATTGTGATTTGTCATTTATGAAAATAAAAAGGATAAATTTATCAAAAGTGAGCCATTTACTCAAAAAAAACGTAGTTTTCTTTTAATAGCAGAAGTGAAAGTATGATACATTGTCATACAACTCTACTCAGACAGCATTACAATGACATCGAACTCATTTTGACCCAAAAGGCTCCTGGTTCTGGTGCAGTTCAGCAAAGGGCAACACTGTATAACAGAGCCCCTCACTGAAGGCAGTGCATTACGTCAGTGACATACTGGCAGCACGACTAAGCAATGTCATCTGCGATGCAAACACAGATGTGGCTGGAGAATCTTTAGGAAGTCCATGTTACTCTACAGCACTTTCCAGACTATTTTGACATACTGAAAAATAACGGCAAATCTTGCTCCAACACCCCTGTACACTCACGCTGCCTCGAGATGGACACAAAGCGTTCAGAACAGCGTTCCTGCCAGCCGGAAACCCTGGAGCAGTGGGGCGCCCAGCGCCAGAGCCTAGCTCACGCTGCCAGGCCACGGGCCTGCTCAGTAGATCTGAAAGTGGGCCGAGGTGGTTCCGTCCTTCCAGCTGCGAGGCGTTTCCATGACTACCGCGCGACACAGTGGGCATGTTCGCTCCCGGTCGAACCACAGGCAGAGACAGTCCTCGCAGAACACATGCTGCAAGACCAAAGTCATTCCCTCATTATAATGTAATGGACCCACAGTCGTGCATCTATGGCATAATGTACATTTGCCATTTAAAAATTAGTATACACCATCTTGTGGATGGAAGAAACCAAAAAAAAAAAAAACAAACCCAAACACTTTACATCTTCAGGAATTATGTCATTGCACCATACATCAAATAAATGTAGTATACACCAAAACAATTAGCCATTAGGATAGCCCCTGGTATAAATCTCCCAGCTTGCTATGCAGGTCTCTTACCTGACAGAGCAGAGCGATTGGCTCTCTGAAATCGGCCTGGCAGATCGCACACACATCCCCTGCCTCTGTGCACTGTTGAGTGCTGGCTCTCATACCATAACTCTGAGCCACACACAGACACACACTTAAGCCATAAGAAAAAGGTTTTTTTTTGTTTTTTGCTTTTTTACAGGGGACACATCTCTGTAATAGCATGTATCTCTATGCAGGAATGTTTGATCGCTTAGACTGCAAAGCACGCGCTCGTCACAAAAATACTCGCCATTAGAGCAGTAGCAGGTCAGAGTTCAAGTGCTTTCCACCAAACACACACTGGCTTTGTAACGAGCCGCACACACTCCCAATCCATCCCAACAGCACAGGGAACTTTAATTACTACCAAAAAAAAAAAAAAAAAAAAAAAAAGCATGACAGACCCACCTGGGAGCTACACAGTATGGCTAATGCTTTTCGGACACCAGATACTCGTCCACAAAGATCAAACGACTGGGGGTGAGGAGGAGAGAGAGAGAGGGGAAAATAAATAAATAAAAACATACATATATATACATACATACATATACATATACATATATACATACATACATATACATATACATATATATATATACATACATACATATACATATACATACATACATATACATATACATACATACATATACATATACATACATACATATACATACATATATATATATATATATATATATATATATATATATAGTATGAACAGAGGTTAATGAGACCACTTGTCTGTCCCTGGATAAAGCTTTGCAGTCTGTCGTGGAAACTTAATTTTCAAGTGCAGGGTCGTGGCAGTAGCATGCAACTTCTCATGACATTTCTAGATACATCTGCCAAGGACAGACTACATTTGAGATGCCACCTTTGTGACTCCCTGGCACGCACATGCACGCTTCGCTCGACGCTTATGGTGCTTTACCTTACACAGGCTGTAGATGATGATCAGTGCTGCACCCAGGAAGTAGCTGGTGGAAGGGTCTTCCCCCATGATGTACTTATACCACATCTGGATGGGCACCAGAGCCCGGAAGAGCTGGCTCAGCTCCTCGATTAGCAGATACATCTTCCCCTGTCAGAACATGGTGGGAGCGCACGCAAAAAAAAGCTTGGTGTAGGAATGGAGAAATGGACCGAGGAACTGAGATATGGACATCGCAACTCAAGCTCATTTCTTGCCCCTCTTGTGCCTTAATATTGGTCAGATATTGAAAGATGATCTCCCAGATTCCTACAGGGGAAAAAAAAGTGCTACAGGGTTAAATGACCTCCCGGCCACAGTGGAGACCTGCAAGAAGAACTGAACCAGTACCAGCAGCTGCCTTCCCATGGCTGAGAAATGAAAGCTCAGGAGGACGTTACGACGACACAAGATTCTAAAGACGCCCAAATATCAGCAAAGAGACTTTTATGGTGTGTGTCCAATTACACTTTCACGGTCAATCCTATTCCTCGTTGGCACAGTCTGCTGCAGAGTGAAAGACTGTTTGTGGCAAATAAATAATTAAAACATGAATGTTTAAAGCTTGTTTACATAGCAACAGAATAGAAAATGTTCTCTCACTAGAGACAAAAGAGAAGGCACAGCTTGATTTGAACGACGCCACGAGAACACGCACATGTCGTGGTTTGAAGTGGAAAAGCAATCACAGTACTTTCATTAGTCTGCCACTGCCAGCTCCATATCCACTTCTCTATGGAATCATTATCGCAACCAGGTCAGCGCAGAGCACCTGGGCCCAGCCATACACGAAGAGGAGGATTCTGGGAAATCTGAAGTGCCAGCACTTAAGCAGAGAAGAGGACAGCACCAAGCCAAACTGTCAGACAACAAGCTTCCCCTTTCCAAGAGAAAGAGGAGGGGAAAAAAAAAAATTAAAATATCGTAGGATTTTGTTGGCCCGTGAGTTTTCCCGCAGCCGTCCGTCTCCCACGCGGTTTGAAAGGGGAACAGGGGGTGGGGCGCCTGTCCGTGGCAGTAGCCCAGAACTGTGCCGTCTCTTGGCACAGCGGGCGCTTTTCACTGCACTGCAAAGCTAACTGGCACAAACGTTGCACACCTGCTACCCAATCACGCTAAGGGTAGCGGTCAAGCTCTCGGAGAACTCCAAACAACCCCCATGTTCTAGGAGAACATCACCCTGTAAGAGGGACTGCAGGTAGGAAGGAGCTTCTACCAATGCTGCAGGTCTTTACCAAGCGTTGGGCTTAACTGAACGTCTGAACTGCAGGCCTTGGGAAGAATTCTGCAGGAAGTGAAAAGTCCATCTCGCAGCACATTGCAGCAATGTGGAGAGTTTTGCTTTGTACTGCTGAAGAGCTCCACCGAGATTTGGGGGGGGGGGGGGGGCAATCCAGTCCAACATCAGCTGCCCTCTTCCAATCACAGACCCCCTAGTGAAGAGACGCAACGTTCCATCACCAGGAGAAGGGCTCCATATGCATAATGACTGCTCAGATTTTCTCCGACAGCGATTAATCACCCTGTTTGGACGCATGCTAGACGCCCGCCGGGGTCCCGCGACCCACGCGCATGGGCAATTCATCTTCGCCGGGGTTTCCAGCAAACTGTTTCATCTCTAGCCCGCTGATTAGTCAGGGCTGAAACGGAACTCGGGCCAAATGCAGACAGGCAAAGCCAGCCTCTTGGGAGGTGAGGGCTGATTGGGACCGTTTCTGTTCTTGCTGTTTCAAAGCTAATGGCTGCACACTTCTGTAAATAACGAGAGGCCATTTTTAAAAGAATGCTGCTTTGGGAGGTCAGGGGATATCCCCGGGGTTTAAAACGCACGGGCTACATTAATCTTACTCCACACAGGGTAGTGTTTCATTAAAACCATTGATTAGTAGTCGGAAACCCCCCCCCCCCCCAAGTCAAAGAATCACTAGTGGCTCTTTCGTGATGAGCAACCAGCCCTGACACGTACGAGACTGCAGTTGCATGTGGGTACGTGTGTTTAGAGCCATAGCCTTGTTCAGCATGGGTCAGTAACGAGGCAGAAAAGCTGGCTGTGCCCATGACTTCATCACCTGTTCAGTGAGCCACCAGGGCACGATAGAGGAGGTGCAAACTGTGCGTGTGTTCGCGCGCATGTTTGCATGCACACACAGATGCCGAAGACAAGAACTCCCCTCCAAAGACGATGAACGCCTGTAACTGTGTGTATATGGGTCTGTCCAAGACTGGGCTCGGCCGAGGATACAGGGAGTCCCATCTACGCTACACCGCAGCCAGAAAAATCAGCACTGATAACTGAACTCCACTGTTCGAGTGTGTGTGCGTGCGCACACACTCCAGGGAGAGGTGACCTCACTCCAGGTCCCCAGGGACCATGAGCTCAGAAAGTGCCTGCTAGGAAGCCAGGCATACAGGCGGGGAGGGAGGCAGCCTGCACTGATTGGCTTGTTTATCGAAGCTGGCAAATCGCACTCTGTGACCTACAATAGCCATTCTTACTGAAGCCTGAACACACACACACAGACACCATAGAGAGTCAATCAAGGGGCTAAGAAGTGAAGCAGCACTATCCTCACACGCACACCCCAACCCCACCAAGTACAAATACTTGTACGTGAAAGCATGAAATGCATTATAAACCAAAAGGAAAAAGATTTAAGTTTAAGTTTCTTACCCTAGATTTGAAGGCTAGGAGGATCTGGGGTAGGAAGAGCACCAAGCACTTGACAGAAATGGTGAAGAACTTCAAGACAAAGTCAGTGATTCCAACCACCCAGATCAGATCGAAGAAATCGTAGCTGTCGATATTCGGCTTGGCAAATATGAGGCTGTGGGCGAGAACCGCACAAGTGGAAATTAACCATCACACTCTGGCCTGCCAGATCCACACTACAACCAGTGGCGTGAGAGCCGAGACTGAGTGACATACAAGCCGCCTCCAGACTGCCCAGGCATTGCGGCCCCAGACACAAATCAGGAGGATGCATGACAGATACAAGCGTGGCAACAACTCTAGTGGAAATCCATTCTAGTCTAAAAGTAGGGTTAATAGGCTTAATACATGAAACACAGACAGCCAATTCTATTAATGGCCATTGCTAATTGAAGCAAATTGCATTCTCTAGTGCCACACAAAGAATGCTCTATAGCTATATTATGTGCGACTGATACACTTCTATGGGCTGAGGTCTAAATGAGAAGGTGATAAATGAAAAACACAAATGATGGGTACCTAAATACTCACATGATGATATGCAGACATACAGAATAAACTCCTACAGAAAGAACGCAAACAGAACATAAACAACAGAAACAAAATGGAAATGGCAGTGATTGTAAAAAAAAGTACACTAATGACACCTAGAGTCACTGAAGGCAGAATTCAGGAGTTGTCTTTTTCTTGCCCACGTTCCAAAAATGGCAATGAGGGTGATGGTGAAACCAAGCGCCTGTGCACAACTGACCTGCTGTGTAGCTCTTGTGCACTAAATGTGTAGTAGACGTAGACAATGTTGCCCACAAGAAAGGCCAGGATCCAAAGCGTAACGAACACAGACCTGTCCTCCTGCAGAATGAGCAAACACGCTTCAGTCATAAAGTGTTAGCAGAACAGGATACAATCAGTCACTTAATCATCGCAGAGAAATGCAGCAATTAATCAAGAACTTTAGAACACATTAGGTCTTGGTGAATTGTGTCGACCTCTCATTTATACCATTTGCATGTGCAGATACTTTAAGGGTAACTAAGAAATCACCGGGAGCCTGAGGCCATGACCTTACCCGTAGGGACACCTGGTGCTTTAGAGTTGAATTAGCAAATGCAAATGTGCTGGCCATGCCAATGCATACAGCAATACCTGTGACAAAAAGCCCAGGCTTTAACCTAAACCAGAAGTAACGCCAATGATCATTACACTTAAAGAAGCAAAATCGTAAATGGACTGGTTATTGATCCTCTTGTCCATTACACGTTTAAGCATGTTTAACTGGCTCGTTCCTGATCCTCACCAAGCTTGTGCTGGAAGCAGACTTTAGTGAGGAGGATGAGGAGAAAGGGAAAGCCCCTCTGCAGCCATGAGACCACAGCTTTCAGCTCAGTGAGGGCAGGTGCTGGAGCAGATGCTTCATCGCCTGCACGGAGAGCGCAGGGAAAGAAAGGCAGAGCTTCACTCATCACAGAGGACCCAAAACCCACACACCCCCGCTTCAGAATGTATTCAATATGAGCTCTAAAACAAGTGAAGCAGGGTGCAGGCTGTTGACCCGAGGATTGAAAATACATTTTTATGCAATTAGCTATGGATAGAAAGGGTAACTAGCAGTAGAGCACATGACGGGCCATACGGAGGGGGATTGCCATAATTAGTAGTCATACCAACCATCCTCTCGGTTTCCATGTCTCTCAGACGTGGAAGCAGAATGGAGCAGAGCGGAGCGGTGCTGCCCCGACTGGTGGTAGTGGTGGTGGTGGTTGAGCTGTGGGGGCCGCGGGAGGTAGGGTGGGCTCTCTGCCCGGTGAGGGCCTTCATCCCGGGAAGAGGAAGTCATCTGGATGAAGACCTCTGGAGGAGAGCCGAGGACGAGGCCTGCGGCCTGGAAGGGGGTGGCGGGCACGGAGCCTGAGGAGACCCCCACAAGCCCAGAGAAGAGCTGCTGGGGAGAGGCAGGTGAGTCTGGCTTCAGACAGTCGAACACTCCTCCTTCATCCAGACTGCCCTCTGATCCAATTGTTTGGCTCCTGTTCCTGCTCATCCATAAAGAGGCAGGGCAAACATTCAGGCTTTGTCTGTGAAGCCAGATGCAGCCATTTTGCCACTATAAAACTATGTAGCTATTTTAGAAACGAGTTAATTAGGGTAGCTAGTGTGTATTACGGTTGCTTTTACCGACATGCTGTGTGTGAGACTCATGGATCGGTGTATTCAGGAAGTAGCGAGGACATGCGGTTGTTTCTGCTTCATAATTGCACAATTATGCCAATGTAGATCATTTAAATTACAGGACGACATGGTAATGTATGTCAATGTCTATGTTAGTCCGCATCGTTGGATCTGGGGAAGTCAAACCTTTCTGGCGGCATGCCATCTGTGTTGCTACTGTGGCGTCGCTGCATGACGCCCGCTTTCTCACCAGAAGCTCCGAAGCTGGGGAAAAAATAACGGTTACAGCAACTACTGGCTACAGTTAACTAACTCGGTGATAGACCGCTAGATCAGACACTTTATTTGGAAACCTTTTGGCGACACAACCGATACACGCCGGAGCTAGCTAGCTTGAAATGAAAAGGTTTAGCATCCTGTTAAACCCGAGATTGCTAACGTTAGATAGTTAGCGTCAACGGTCAAGTCACTGAAATAAATTCAAGGCAACACAGCTAGCTGGTGAACATTTTAGTTCTTGGAAAAGCGAGTTCATATCACAGCCACTGGCTACATTAGCTTACCATTGTCCTGGTGCGAACTGCTTTAACCACCATTAACAGGACCTAGCCGGCTAGCTATTCCGGCACGCAGGGACGGCGTAATAAAGGCGGGACTTAGAGAATGCCTATTTCCGGAGGTATGAACTCTGGCTAACCAATCACGATACACTTCTTACAGCATTTCCGCAATGGAAAAAAAAAATGCTTTGATGCTGTCAGTATTAATAGCGATTCCATTTCATTTTTATCCCAAATAACACATTTATATCAAGGCGATTGTTTGTTTTACAGATTCAGTGACTTTGCGCCGTGTTTCTGTATGTATGCGAATGCAACCGCTCCGCCTAATTGACAGCGTAAAATGCTAGCTAGCTAGCTGGCCGATCACCTGGTTGTTTGTTTTGATAATCGCTGATAACTAAATAGCTAGTTAGCTACCTAACAGCTAACTGCTGCTATTAGCTTGTTGGCTATCGCAACTGCCAAGGCAAACACTGAACATGACTGCCATTTAAGCATGGGTTACTACATGCCCGTAGGTATATATTTTTAATAAGTATATATATAAATATCTCCCTAAAATGGGTTAGCTACTGCTAAGTCAGTAAGTGCCTTCGCTAGCTGGCAAACGTTAGTTGCTTTGTTAGCCTGTCACGTCAGCGGTGAAGCAGCGATGCAATTGTATTCATCTCGACCTAGAGGAACTAGATGTGGTAAGAAATACATGTAGGTTGTTTGTTAGCTAGCGATCTAGATACAGTGCGGGCGACCGTTGCGTGCCGAGCCAAGACACCAGTGGGAGCTCCGACTCAATAGTGAGCGATCTGAACTACCTGGACCTGGTGCACATCCAGAAGAACGTCTCCATGGTGCTGCGCAGACTCCTGCGAAAACGCTGGGTTCTGGGGGTCGTATTCGGCTTGTCCCTAATTTACTTTCTTACCAGCACCCTTAAACAGGTGATTGTCCAAACGAACTGTTTTTCCTTAAGTGGCTTGGCGTACGATACACCGGTTCACAGTAATCCTGACGCTGTAATGTTATGTGAACAGGAGGAGCGAACTATACGTGATCGGACTCTCCTGGAGGCGAGAGAATCCGAGCACCACATTCCGTGGAAAGTCAAGTTCACCCTCGGCAACAGCAGCAGGCAGATCACACAGTGCAGAAACTCCATACAGGGGAAGACGCTTCTCACCGACGAACTTGGTAAAGAAACGTTTAAGTCGACGGTTCAGCTTTCTCTAGACCTAGCCGATTCATTGATCCTCATACGGTTCAGCGTATGTAGACTCTTTGACGACCACTAATAATAATAAAAAAAAACATACTAAAACCACGGGTGTAGAAATTACACTAGCAGCTTGTAAGAGCCATTGCCTGATAATAGATTTGGACAATGGCAGAGCCTTTTGTTTTATAAATGTATATTATTTGATGTTTGGACTATGGCAATAATTAACCCAATATCCTATACTAAAGTCTTGGCAGTAACATTATGCAATTGCAGACAGATTTCACATTTGGCGTGTGTTTTTCTTGTTGTTGTTGTTTCTTTTTAAAAAGGAGTTGCACGATTTGCTGACAGTGTTTTCACGACGTAAACTGTGTTTAGATTTGGAGAAATAATTCAATATACTCATAAGACATACGTTTTAGTTCCACAACTGAAACAGTGTAAATAAAGTCAGGAATTATACCGAAAATCCATATGATTGCAGTAGCTGTTCCAACAGTGTGGACATGGATCAGTCACGTGGCTCGATTTTATTTTTGCAGCACATAGCTGTTTATGAAGTTTAAGATGAAAATTTACCACCATGGCAACAAGTTTAGCCATTTTGTTTCTTATATTAAACATGTCACTTGAGATTTTTCTTAGTTTCTGTAGTGTGGTAAAATATTTTTGCTAGACTCATTCATTTGCTGAAAATATTAGAAATCTCCAATAGGGAAATCTCTAATAGGTTGTGTAAAAGAAACATGTTGCATTGGTCATTTACCGTGTAATTTCCCCATGTGTTATTGTCCCTTAGGTTATGTTTGTGAGAGGAAGGACCTGCTGGTGAATGGGTGCTGTAATGTGAATTTAGCGAGCTCCAGGCAGTATATCTGTAAGAGCTGCCTACCCAACGACTGCTGCAGCGTGTACGAATACTGCGTGTCCTGCTGCCTCCAGCCTGACAAGGTAATGAGAAAATAATTTTTTCTCCACCCGGTTTGTTTCTCCCGCGATTGTTTCGTGCACGCTGGCGAGACACTAAGATACACGATTGTGCACCAGTGTGTTAGAAATGCAAGCAGACATGTGCCACGTTAACGGGGTGTTCTGACTCCCTCCCTCAGCAACCCCAGCTGGAGCGCTTTTTGAACAGAGCAGCGGAAGGCTTTCGGAACCTCTTCACGGCTGTGGAGGATCACTTCGAGCTTTGCCTGGCCAAATGCCGTACATCCTCACAGGTGTGTGGAAGAACCGCGCTCCTGCTATACCATGAAACTCCACCTCTTGTGTCTTCTCACACTGCTGTTTTCAACCGCACTGCTGTATACACACACACACACACACTAAATTACTTTGCAACTTAGCCTGTACGTTTTTATCCTATAGTCCATAGGCCTAACAAGTCTTGATTCATTTCTATTGATCTGAGATTTATCTGATGTATTGAGTGATTTGTGGATTTTTCTTTCTTTCCCCTCAGAGTGTCCAGCATGAAAACACTTACAGAAACCCCCAGGCCAAGTACTGTTATGGAGAAAGCCCCCCAGAGCTCTTGCCTCTTTGATAGTGGTTTGACCCCAGCTTACTGAAACTAGCAAGACTCCAGGTGAAGAGGCAAACACTTCCTACCTCCCACTGCAAGCATTCTTAACGGTCCTGTTGGACCAAAATAAACACTGAAATGAACACACCCACAATAAAGACACACTGTCACTGGAGAAGAAGGAGAAAAGATATTGTGTACACTTCATAAGTGGATTAGAACCATCTTAACCTCATCAGTGATAGCCATCTAATTGCTTCAGAGTGGGGACTTCAAACAAATATCGATATTCAGGTTTGTCTTATGTTGTACTATTGTGATGCACATAATTTCAGGACAGATGAACGCTTTCCTACACACGCATACCTAGAAGTACGGATGTTGACTGACTAAGATGGAAACGCGTCACTAAGCAAGCATGATGTTAGACTCTGTCACATTTTCTAGTTTCACGTCCCACATTGGGTCAGTCTGTGTTGAACTCTGCATATGGGTTACACAGTGGCGGACAGCTGAAGTAAATGCAAGACTGTGAGTGGAGAGCTTACTGTGTTTGCTGAGTCTGTCCTTAACAATACAGTCACACCCCTAAAGTGAGATCACACAGCACTGAATCAACCTTTTGGTATTTCCGTGTTGCTTTCAGTAGGACACACTAATTTATGTTTTTAACAAAGGCTTGCATGTGAACTACTGTATGTTAATTTAATAGTTACAGCGATTCTCAACGTTTGTCTTTGCATACTAGCCTGCAGCAAACCATAAGTGTAGCATGTTGAGAGGATCAACTAAACCAGTTCATGCTGAATCCACTTCCTCAAATAATCAATCCAATAAGAAATTTTTAAAGTGCTGCATTCTATGAGATATAATGTCCTCAACTCATTGTCTTGAGAGGGTTTGTTTGTGCATGTCCTTGTTTTTACATCAGGCATTTTAAAAATTGCTTTTAGCCAGCTCATAGCCAAGTAAGTACATTTTGCGAGCTGAAAATGTCCAGGTTGTATGCGCGGCAGAAAAGCTGGACATGCAGTCATTGGTGCTTTTGTATCAAGAACTTGACGTTAAGTTTTTGTGTTTGCTATATGTTCAAAACCACTGATGAATGATGATGACATCCAAATTAAACTATCCTCAGTGGAACATAAACACAAAGATTTTCTTTTTTCTTCCAGTAGAAGAACAGTTAATCATTATGATTATCTGTATACAAATCCTGCACCAAAATGAGAAAATTTACCAAGAGCCAAGTTATTTAATTTGCACATATGACAATTTGATTAATTCCCTCTGTCCCACGGGATTGTAAGATACAATTAGATACCAAGTTCTGAAAGCTAACTGCATCTGCTTCTTTAATGAGCTCTGCTTGAGGCTTTTAAGGATTTTTTTTTAAAAAAGGGGACGGACGGACATTTTTTGTAATGTGCCTACAGAGGCCACAGTGTTATTGTAAACAGCAATACAAAATATTTTATTAGTAAATAAATAAATAGTATTTAAATATAAATATATAAATAACATGTGCTTAAGACATATTACAAAATATTGACATTCTCTACTAGAGCCCAGAATGAAATTTGTGAAATTTTGAACTCGTACCTCAACCATAAACTGACTTCTGATTATCATTCTTGTTCAGGTATCTTTTTTTTTCTTTCCACAAATTTGTCAGCTGTGTAAAGAATTTGAAAGAGCATTTCAGAACAGCCAGGCCCCACTGTTTGCATTCGTAATCCCCATGACAGGATGTATGTATGTTTTTGTATGTTTTCAGGCTATTTATATCCCAGCCTTTTTGAAGACAAAATCGCAGATTGTCTACATTATTAATAATATGCCAAATATCTTCAAGCATCTCCTTTTCATCTTCATTCAGTATTTTCTGGTGCGCATGCACCTTGTTAAGTTCCTTTACTATAAAGGTGAGTCCATGAAGAGTTGAGTTCTTTTGTGCATCTATTGGTAAGGAGCCATTTAATTGGAGTTGGGTAATCTCCTTAGGCCAGGGTGTAAGATGACCCCCGTTTTTGTCAATCTGTAGAGACAAAAATGAAGCAGATGAACAGACAATACAGTTTCCAATTACGCTGCACTGAAATATCAGTGACAATTCATCCTAGTTTGTGCTTTGATTACTTATCAGAGCATCTTTCCACTACCTTTAGTCGAGTAACAAATGGACTCTAATAGCTCCCAGAAATAATCAAACGCCATACACAGAAGTGAATTAACTGATGGTTAATAAGCCTCTGTCTTTACATTAGAAATTTGCCAACAACGCATGTGATATGATGTTATTTCTTCGGTTTTTTTCTTTAGATGGCTGTAGCCCATACTTAGGTTCTTTTATTATTTGAGCAATTATCAATTACAATAATAATTATTATTGTTATTTTTATTATGACAGCATTGCAATTTCTATATTTTAAAGAACTCACATATATGGGTATAAGCTCTTCAGTCTGTTGCAGTATGTATCTTGTGAGGTTCAACACATAGCATGGAAATTTCTGAGCCAGAGACATATTTAGGCATGCAAGCAACAAGCCAATATATAATTTCAGACTGCCTAAAGAAGAGAGAAATATTGTTAATGAAAAACATGTAATTGTGAAAGGTTTCACTTTCACATAAGTAATAACTGATCAACTTCAATAGCATAAAGCTAAACAAGACATCAGAAAGGTACTTGGAAAGAGAGTCATTACCTGCTGTTGGTCTCATGAGAACAGGTTTCAGGGTTTTCAAATGCAAAAGAAGTTGTAGTTAGCCAATAAAATGTTGTTCACTCAAGGGATAAGTGTGTATGGTGCAAAACAGACAACAGTCAAGTTATATAGGCCCAAATGACTTAGTCAGTAGGAAATATGACGTGTTATCTGATGGCATCAACAACTGAAAAAGACTTAGTCACATGTAATGAACCAAAGAATGTAATG
>NC_137501.1:5592500-5672500 GCF_041902795.1 Electrophorus electricus
ACTCACCTCAAAGCTCACTAGGCCACTTGTCTAAAGCTACGAATGCCAAATCAAAACCGATACATGTGTAGGGTAGACACCTACTGGAGGGGGCTGAGAATAATTCACTCTTCTGCTACGTTAAAGGAAACCCTCCTAATATTTCCATAGTGTACACTCTTAAATCATCTCTTTAAAAGAAGGGCATTCAGTGACTTCAGGAGGAAATTACTTCACACATGGTTAGATTTGGAAGTATTTACAATATGGTTCACACAAGAGGCTGGAGAAACACATTTTTGGGTGGTGGGGTGCACTTTTCTTGGGGTAGCCAAATTGACGTTAAATCACGAAGGAAACATTCAACCCTAAGTAAGTTTGGCACAAGCATGCACGTGCACATGTATGCACTCTCTTATGACAATACTGAAAGACGTACACACACTAATAGTGTTTTTGTGCTACCAAAATGGAAATGAATGGCTAAAAGGGCATGCTAATAAATGTTTCCTGTTGCGAGTGAAATTATGACGTACATATTAAAGTCCCTTACTCATAAAGGAAACTAATGCTCAAACCGCACCCACCCCCCCCGCACCCCAGTTTTCCTCACCTCCCAACCCTAACTGTGCGCATCATTAATGTACGTGACGATATTCCACTGTGTCAGCTAACGCTTCAATGACAGTAAAGTGTTGCTTTTTTGAGCAGAGCAGAGTTCCCCGATCACTGCCTGATTGGACGCCGCCTTGATATAATCTCTCGCGACCCAGCTCGAGCTTAGAAATATTGTCATGGAAGACTTGGACGTGAGGTCAGTAGTTAAGCCTCGTGCTTGTAGCGTTAGTCGTCTGGGCTGCTCGGCGAGCAGCCGTCACTGTCCATTCTCTTCTAGGTCTTTCCTTCTGCACTTCAGCATCCCTTTCCTTTGACTGTGAAGCATGTCCGTTACCTTCACTATGTCCTCCTCTGGAACCTAAAGAAAACACTACATCAGACAGGCTTCAGGAGAGAACCATTCAACACTTCGCCATTTAACCGGTCGCAATGCAATTAGCTTTGAATCCATTTCACTGACTACTCAACAGTCTAGGAAGTGCACTAATATTAATTGTGGACTGTAGTTTAAATAAGGGGAGATGGCTAAAAAACAGACATGGCCAACATCCAGGCACGGAAGTCCTGGATTCAAAGTTTAACTGAGCAGGTTACTGAACGACTGAGGCACTGACCATTTGATTTGATCCAGTATGCTCATGGAGTCATAGGAATCTAGGATCGTGAGCATGAAGGTAGACACGAGTTGGCCAACGCAGCTTCTCATGCATAACTTTGTATGAGAACCATAATATAATACGATCATGATCCCCGTTTGTTCGGAATCATTTAAAAACAAATAAAGAGAAGGGAAAAGCAATGACGGTCCACACGACCCTCGCATTGGTCACCATGGTAACTGGGTCAGACAGCTAAACAATACAACACTCTGTGGTGAGTAGCTGGAGGGCATTACAAAGAGCTAGACTTCAACATCTTTTAGCAACATCTGTTCTGGTATCCAGGTCCTGGGAGTTATGGGCCAGCACTAATCTACAAGGTACCTTTAGTATGAAAGAAACACAAACAACATGAGCTTGCTATCCAGTTTGTGAATAGTTCCCCTAATTATCCTTTAATTCAAACGATGGTCAGAAACCTCAGATGGCACCGAGCAGATTTGCTAAGCGGTCATCTGTTATTCCAGCATGATTTGAAAATGGGTTTTCTATATATTTAAATATAATAATCAAACAGAATATATTAATATGTGTCAATGTCACCCAATTTTAAACAAAACTAACATCAAAAATGTCCACCTGGACCACCCTGCAAACATGTCGCCTACCTCACTAACTTGCTGTTTGCCTAGTTCGGGTCTGTAGAGTTAATAATCGCAGTCATTAAAGCCTGACTGTGTCTCCAGCATCCCTTGTTAAAAGGTCATACAAAGCTCATCATTTCACTTGTGGTTCGTAACGTGGGGGTGAGGGGCAGCGCTGTTTACAGCGAGCCCCTTCAATCAGCCCAAGACCCCCATACAGACCGCAGCTCTGTAGAACGGGCTAGCACAGGAGGAGGCTCACATGACCTGGTGAGTTTGGGCAAGCAACAAAATGTCTCCTTTTTATTTTTATTTATTTATTTATGTATTATAAATCAGCAAGGTTTTATGGAGTATATGTGATGGACAGCTATTTATTACACCTCATATCGTCATTGAAAAGCCAAGATCATGGATCATGGGAAAGAGTTTTTGTGGACCATTACAAAGCTAATCTTTGGCCAGGGTCATAAACATCAAGCACTGACCTTCCGAACCTATGAACTGGCAGGGAAAAAAAAAAACAGAACTGTGTAACGCATTTCAGTAACAGCTGTATGCAGAGTCTACAGCATTTCACCAGCTGACAGGAGTTTCCCACAGCCGTGCCTGAAGACAGGAGTGCACTAGTTCACTTCATATGACAGAGTGAGAGGCTCACCAGCGCATGGTCGAAGCTGAACGTGCTGATGTAATATGCCGAGATATCGCTGTCGGCTAGAGGCCGAGAAATCTGTGCTACTATCCCACATTCATCTGAGAGGGAGAGAGGGAAAAAAATCAATTTATCATTTACAGTCGCAGGCCCCCGCAAAAAAGAAAAAAGGCAGAGGGTGTCAAACCTAAAATTCTATTTAGTGGTCCCAACAACAAATCAATCATTGGTAAAAATAAATAAATAAATAGCAAGAACTAAACGCATCTCGGCACTCCTGAGACCTGTGTTACCACTTGCTCATCACTGTTCACTGCTGCAGTGAAGTGTGGGGGAGGGGGAGACAGAGAGGTTCACTTGAAATTCACTTCAAAATTCTTCAAAGGTCTTCTTGTACACAAGATGAGGTCATGCTAAGATTTAGATGTTTGGTATAAAATTGAAACCAACACGTCTGGTGTTCAACATATTCCAATTATTTGCTGTCGAGACCATTAAAACCTTAATATTATGTACATCTACAGACACAGCTGTAAGCTGGAGAACAAACGGTCCTGTCTGTTATCTGATCATTCAGACCCAGAAACAGGCTGCACATCACATCTGTAAGCTGAGATGACGACATCATTGGCTGCAACACTGCAAGTGTAGGGTGTCTGTAGCAATATTCACCATAATTTCCTTAACGCTTATATTTTCTTATGCAAGTAGTCCGTTATGAGTTCTAAACTTTAATCTTTAGACTCCCAGTTCTAACTTTTTATGGTGTTTAAATGACTAAGGACTTCCTAGAAGCATAAATGAGAATTTTGGAAAGACGACGAATGAGTAAGACTCACCAAAGCCCAGGGGCTGGCCGCCGATTCTTACCATCTTCCAAAGCTCGCCGGAAGAGCTAGTGAAGAGCAGATCTACGGGAAATCTACACACGCCAGCCAGTCTGTTAACTCATCAAATATTTTTAATGTATGCAACTAACCATGTAAATAAGGTAAATGCATGTGAACCTTTAAAAATAGCAAAAAGGACTTTGTCTGTCTGTGTGTGACTTGCAATCACAGTTCTTGTGTCAAATTATCAATAAGGCAGTCTGGCTCTTACTGTCTCTGTGCTTCTGTGTCCATCACTAAGGAGACGTAGCCATCAATCAGAGAAAAAGAGAAGAATTTTATGCATTCCAGATCATTAGCTGGGCTGCCATCTTCTTTAGGACTGTGCATGTGTATGGATATGTGGGGTCACACATGCACACGCACACACACACACACGCACACGCACACACACGCACACACGTTCAAAAACGTTAGGCCACATTTCACAATGGGTAACAGGATTAACACATTATGCAATGCTAAGTCATTATATGTTTACTCTTTTCTTTATGTGGTAAACAAAATCAAACCAAATCATCAAGTTAAGAGCTTGTCATTTTTCATAACAGCCAACTGTAATTTTCATTTAAAAAATCTTATGAAATGAAAAGACGATCATGAGCTCATATTTTATGCATATTTTAGCAGAACTGTGCCTGGTATAGTCAGTTCCATGAAAGGTCTGCCCGGTGCTAAACGGTGTCTTCACAACACTGGCTCTGCGATGTGTTAATTAATGGGTATTCTGACAGGGAATGATTAATCACCTTAACTAAAAGCAGAACCACACAAGTAAGTGTGTTACTGATGTCAGTAGACCGGGGCGGGTGTGTGTGAGCTTCAGGATTCACATTACACACTGGTTAGATAAAGGAGTCGTAGCAGAGTCATGGAAAGGAGAGGACATGGTACTGGGTGATTCTGGGGTTAGCTGTCTTACGCGGTCTCAAGAAATAAGTGTGGATTTAAGGTGCAGTGACTGAACAGGCCACAAGTTCCTCAAACGGGAAATGCATCCTGTTGCCTGATATATGCATTACACATTCATGAATATCTTTTTTTGAAGTATTTCAAAGGCATAGTCTTTCAAAGTCGCTTGAAGTGGATTGTGACTAAGTTTTGAAGTGGGTGCAATAGACAATACGCAGAAGGTTTGATAATGTTGTTGCTTTTTAAAAGTCATTCTCCCTTTCAGATCCCTAGCATTTTCCACAGTCAAACTTCCAAACAAATCTTGGCAGGATGTGTGTGAATGGGAGAAACCTGTTTGAGTAGAAGAGGGCGTCTATAAGAGTGGTGGCCACGCCTGGAAGTGTGTCAGGATCCAAACTCATCACGCAGAACTGGTTCTTTGGAATCAACACGGGGTGCACTGTGGAATGAGGGACTAAACATCCACCCACCCAACCACCCAACCACACACACACACACACCCCGACACAAACACCACCACACAAGCTAAGATAAAACAGGGGGCAATTATCATTGTCCTTGTGTCTTTCTACCTCTATTCAAATGGGCATGTTTGAGTTGTTTGTGTGTGCACGTGCATGTGTGCATACACTGTTAATGGAGCCAGGGTTGCATGTGTATTAGGGCATTCTCACCCTCTCTGCCATTCTTCTGGAGGCCATCAGACAAGCCCTGGCTGCGCACGGGCACAAACTCGCCCTCCACCTCCCGGTAGAGGTTAAACTCCTCTGCTAACGTGTGCACCACCACTGACAGGTCCTTCTCACGCACCTGAAGCATCGTGAACACTGCACTTAGCACACTCAAGCACATAAACACGTGTGCACAAACAAACAAACATACATACATACATACATTCAAAAGCACAGGCAGGGAAACAGTGAGAACACAAACCTGTCACAAGAAACACCAGACTTGCAGAATTATCAAGCGATAAATTGAAAATTATTAAATGACAAACCAAATGCTCAGTTACAAAAACCTTTATGTGTGTAAAGGTCAAACTCTCTGTAGGATGTTTATGTAGAAAGAAAGTAGGCTATGAATGTGCAGGAGTTGGGTAAGAGAAAGGCAGAACAGACAGCCCAGGGCCTTGTTCATACATCATGTATAAACCAGTACCACATGCTGACTCAGTTCTATTGTGCACCTTAAGCACTCAGCCAGAGCCTCCTAGTTCATAAACCATGACCAGCTAACCAGCTGTAGTGAAGGGGAAAAAAAACAAACAGTTTACCAAAAAAACAAGTACGAGATGGGCCCTGTAGATAGATAGATAGATAGATAGATAGATAGATAGAGAGATAGATAGATAATAAAAATGCACCACTGTTGAACTGTGTCATCAAACCTGTAATTAACAGATTAACTGACTGCCAAACTGGTCATTAGCTACAGCTCTGACCATACTTTGGCTTGAACCATGAACTCCACAGCAACAGCAGGGACTGACCCTTACCAGGATAAAGTCCGTCTGATAGGTGGAGAGCATGAAGACGGACACGTGTTGCTCAGCCAGCGGGGCAATGACAGACTTGGCGATCTTGGTGACGCCTACAACTTGTGAGCTGCTAGAGGTGTTGCTGCTGGAGACAACGTTGAGAGGCAGCCAGGTGGAGCGCTCCACCTGCAGGTGCTGGGACGGGGGCAGCTCTGAAGGTCAGGCGCGCGCCGAGAAGGTGGAGAGAAAAGAGGAAAGATGGAGGGAAAACATAATGGTGAGAAGATACACGGAAGATGGAAGGAATCCCTAGGTGACGGAAAACGTGCCCCGCCGCAGCATGCGCGCCTTTATGCTGACACTTTTACCAAAGTATATCAGAAGTGCTGATGTCACAAGCAAGCAACCTAACCAACATAACCATGTTGGGAACCAACATGTGAACCAATATAAAAGAACTTAACCAGCTTAACCAACATAACCACCAACTCAACAGGCTCAAACATGCTCCGCTGAGAGGCGCTCCAAGCCCTCTTTTCCATGCAGACACTAGCAACCAAACTAGAAAGTGCCGCGGTCTTTGTGAACCAACAAACAACATAAGCAATCAACAGGTCCAAATCAGCTCTCCCCACTCTGAATCAAAGCTCTCGTGAAATTTCTTTCACTTCCTCCACTTGTTGATTTCAGTAAACCAGCTAACGATAAATTAGGTTTATTTTAAATCGACCACAAACAGCCCTGTGACAGGATGTCACATGCAATAGCGCAAGATACAGTGTAACAGAGTCCGCACCGTTACACACACACTGACATAATGGGAATGCATTATTGTACATGCTTCTATTTAGGACTGATCCGAGGCCAGTTGTGTCACTTTCTGTATCCTGATTTGGGTTGTGGAAATTGGTCTCAGATCAGCATTAGAAAGGGGCAAGCTCTAGGCTGAATGGAAGATGGTGCAATTAGTGAAATTTACCCCCTATTTCCTATAAGCTGATGACTAGAGAACACAGAATGAGAGGCCACAGCATCCTGTATGAAGTCAGAGGCATGCTATGTATTTGTCATAGCTCAAACATGTGTTAAGGGACCTGTTCTAATGTAATATCGACACTGCTCCTCCCCCATAGCACACTGAAGTTGTACATTAGTTGTACAACTAAAGTTGTAAAAGGTTGTACACTGATTGGACACCAGCACAACCAGTGACAGTAACTCAATCAGGAACAGTGAAGCAGAACACATCCATCATAAAAGACTGAATTACACACACAGGCAAAAAGGAAGTAGCACTATGGCTGTTAAGACAAACTTTTTTACCTTTTCCAGCTGTGCAAGGCACAGACCTGAATAAACATGCATGTGCAGACGTAGTTTCTAATGTCTCTGGCATCTATTCTGGCAGACAGAGACAGAATGCTGTTGAGGACACAGTGAAGGGCCTCACTCCCTAAAGAGTCCCCATCAACAGCTTCCCCCTGCAGCTGCACTTGACACTCCATTCAAACAGCTCCACAAAGGCAGCTGATGTTTTACAGTGGTAGTGAGACATTATGATGGTCAGGTGAAATTTTACAATGGTAGTGAGACATTATGAAGATCAGCTGAGATTTTACGAGATGGTGAGACGCTACCAGCTGACAGTCAAAGCTTTGGACCAAGCATTATAGAAAGCTGTTTGAATGAATTGAATGAATGTGTGTGTGTGTCTGGTACCTTTAAATCCATCTTCATCAAGGACAACTGTGTAATTTTCTGGAGTCTCTGTCAGACTGAAGAATTTGCATCTGTGTAACAGGGAGAACCATTTGACAGGTCAAAGAAAAATACAAAAACCAAAGAAAGTAAAACAGGGATGGGAGAGTGGGTTGGGGGTGAAAGGATGAGACAGAACAAAGAGTGATGGAGAGTGCACAAGACGGACAGAGGGAGAGATGAGCAAACCAGTGTTCGCGAGACGAGATAGAAAGACAGAAAGAGGAAGGGGAGATAGAAAGCGAGGCAGAGGAAGTGAGAGTGAGAGTAAGAGATGTGTGATTGTACAAAAACAATGACAAAAACTAATGATTGCTATTAAGAGTTTCCTGTGGTGGGACGATGTTGGCTATAGGCCAGACGTACTAGGACACAGGAACTCGCAGGCATGCACAGACACACACAAACACAGACACAGCATCTACTCTTGGTTCTATTAAGAGATAACATCCCTACTATTGCATAGCCACGAAGTCAAATCCAGCATCGGAAAGCCTTAGACAGATTGTGCCATTTACTCACAATAAGGGAACACAGGAGTGTGTGTGTATGTGTGTGTGTGTGTGTGTGTGTGTGTGTGTGTGTGTGTGTGGTCGTTACATAATCTCAGGCCTTGATCTAAATTATTCATGAGTTGGCATTATAACCCAGGACAGTGTGGTCAAGAGTCATGGCAAATTGAGATTGTGCAGTCTTGCCCAGTGTAGCACCCCTAATACCCTAGATAAACCATATTCAGCAAGAGCACTTATGAGGACATCCTACTGGATTTGTTGTTTTTGTGGACCTATTTTGCGAAGAGCTGCACACAGACACAGACAACTGCAGGCCAATCAAAGTAGTGATGGGGGGGGGAGCTCAGGGTGGCAGCCTTGTTAGCTACCCCAAAACCCTTCCTGTTCTCCTTCAGAACCTTTAGGGCTGCACTTCCTGCGAACGCACCAAAGCCTTTGCCCTTCTAACACAGTGAGGGAGAGTGAAAAGCATGTAGAAGATGGGGTGTGAGAGAGAGAGAGAGAGAGAGAGAGAGAGAGAGAGAGAGAGAGAGAGAGAGAGAGAGAGCGAGAGAGATGTACCTAACCTCCTGTCACAGATTGGGCTTTTATAACCATGCTTTTGATTCAACAGATCAGACTGCTCTTGGCACCATTTCACAGCTTCTCAACACCCTCCACAAACCATGAGATGTCACAGTTGTAGCTAAGAGCCTCATGGTTGAAATACTGGAATCCACATGCAACACAAGAGACTACAAAGAGCTGCATCTGCTTTATATCATATTTAATGAACGCGAGACCAAGTTGGCAAAAATGAAGAACACATTCTTCTAGGTTCTGTGTAGCTGCTCTAGTTGTCAACGAAGAAGACCAACTACAGCACTTTACCGAATCCAAAAGTCGACTATCCACGTTGTGTTCATAAACCATCAACAACAACCTACAACTCCACAGCCTGCAGGCGTCCACCAACTTCCTGCAGAACTGGATACACCACGTGTTACATGAAGCAGAATCTCTCAATTAGCTGGATCATTTGTGCCAAAGGTCAAAACTGTCCAATAGGAGAAGCGGCCATGACCGTTCCTACCAGACAATCTTAACTGCTAGCGTAAGTTATGCGACTAACAGGAATACTATATACCTCAACCTACAAACTGAGCGCTGATGTTTGTGTGGGTGCCAGTTGCGGGGTTCACTAGTTTTGCTGCACCATCACACAGCACACAAATAAGTGCGGGAGGAGTTGTCCAAACGCCAGCAGACTAAAGAAATAAAACAAGACGTTTGGGGGTTCTCTCTCTCCTCTGCTGTGAGAACACCACAATGTCAATGGATTTTAGGAGCAAAACAACTAGGCATTTTTACATAAGCACGTTTACTGAGTTTCTAGACCTTTGGCCAACATCCACTTGACAGTCCTCTAGCCCCTTTGAGTCATTCATCGTCTGTGTTATGCAGAGGCACATGTACACATTGTTCCTAATTACAGTCAGGACATCACTTGGATACATTATGTAACGCAATACTAATAAACAAGGTTGTTGTTTTGGAGGGGGGTATATTTTTTGTATCGATATTTACATTCTAAATGTGCTGAATAACACTAAACATGTTTAAGAACAGATTAAAGTGGAGAAACTCCATTTAGGTGTTAGGTGAGTTGTTAATGCTGGGAATCAGTCTGGAGTCTTATCCGATTAAGCAGTATTCATTCCGTTAACACACAAGAGCGCTACTTTTGCAATTATTTTATATTTCTAGGCCAAGACGCTTCTATTTATTACGTTCATAACAAGCGCAATACTCTCAACGTGCAAGACTTCTCATGTGCTTTTGAGAATAGGCACGTCGACAGCTTACCCAACACTGTCCCTTTCCCCTTTTCTGACTGGGTACAACAAAATATGGAAGGAAAAAAAAAAAAAAAAGTCAGTTGCCTCTATTTCGAGATGACTTCCTGCCACCCGTTCATTTGCGGTGCAGAACGACTACACAGCTGAACAGATCTCCCGGCGAACTGGACCGGAGGGCCTGTTCGTGTGCAGTCCTTTGCTCCTTCTCTCAACAAGCAACGAAGACGCACTAAAGCAGCCAGTCTGGCCATCTAAACCACCGATCTAAATCAATGGGAGGGTGAACACGAGAATAGACAGCCAGAGATGTATGCGACAAGATCAATAGGGGAAACTGGGAAGCTAGGTTAGTTAAGTAGCGGTGACCGGGCGTATACAGATGGTAATGGACTTACCTCGTCCTGTGCCTTAGAAATATTAATTTTATTAGTGGGTGGGTGTACATTTCCAGGCCATTTTTGTTGATACATGTCACCCTCAGCCTGTGGTCTAAAATGTGCAAGTCCATTGCCTCTTCTCCAAAAGATACTGTTTAAGCAATACGTGCTTAGAGTCGAGCACCCTTAAAAATAACCTCGAACAGTGTTTCTATCTACGTAACTGTGCATTCTCAATAGAGTTTTTCACACAAGCACTCTGCAATAAAAGCAAACACGCTCGATGTAGTTCTATTCGTGGACCATACTGTGCTCAAAGAAATGGAGCCTGCAAACACGCCCCTGAGCTCTTAAAGGTACAGCGACCTGCGAGCAACGTGTACGACTTGACGGGATGGCGAATCGAAGCCTAACATGCCCGAATGAGTTATTTACGGCAACAGATCTTATCTAATACTACACAAACACAAAACTGTTTAATAAAGCAGCAGACATCCATCTGTTTTTTTGTTTCAACATTTAATGCCTTGTTAATTAAACGTATTGTTCATTTAAAATGAATATTAGAAATTGCTGTCTACCTAACCATATGTGCAGTTATAATCACAATATCTAATCATCAGCTAAATTCATACAAGGCCCGCAATACAGCTACTTGAGTGATATGGAAATCATTTAATGCTTAAACATTAATTATTCCAGATCATGAGGTGAAGCGCTCTTCTATGTAAACGTTTTGTTTTAGACTCACATAGGGTCATGGGCTTTACTCACAGTTCCCTGGCCTCTGATGAGAGGTGCATGTGACGGCAGACACAAGGACAACTTGAACAACTTGGTCTATTGATCGCAAAAAGAGCAACGCAGACCTACAAGTCGCAAACCTGCATCCAAACGACACCTTAGGCTGCACAAAGTGGCATTCCAAACTGTGGACCCTGCACCGGTGGCATAATGTTAGGATGATGAAGAGAATTCATTAGTGGCCTATTGCACCATGTCACCTTCTATGCTTCACTGATCTGACTGAGAGCACCATCAGGCAGTTTATGGTCCGCATGCCTAGCTTGATTGCATTAGTGTCATTTAGCTGACAAAGCAACTCACAGTTCTGACTCAACAAGGGGTTCAGGGGCCCAACAGAGTCAACCGGGCAGCGGTGGGACTTGAACAGTCCAGTACCGTAACCACTACGCTACTGCTGCCGCTGCCATAGTCACAAGCGCTGCTACTTGCCCTTTCTTTACTTGGATGGCTGAATGCATTATATGCTTATGTTTGTTTAGAATCGCAGGCCTTGGCAACACAGTTTTTTTAGTTGAATCGTCAAAATTTCTTGCATGGTCTTCACCTGATTTTCACTTGTCTCCAGATACCGGACATTAGACTTAGTGGGCCGGTTTCCCACACACGGATTAAACCTAGTCTTAGAATGTATTGCAGTACAGATGGTGAATCAGTGAATCAGTTTCATTCTGTTGATGTAGTTGACATATAGTGTAGTGACATATATATTATTGTCAATATCTTGATATTGACATCATCTTGTTACACAGGGGTAATTTGCATATTGGTATGATTGCCATTCTCCTTCTGTTGTTTCTCTTCTTGATACCTTTACACTATCAAGTGGCCTACTTATAGCCATTTGAATCTTGCCTGGATCTATATGCAGTAGCTCAACACTCACAAATATGCCACTGCTATATCACTGCTGGGTAGCTGACAAATTGTGGCTTACAACAGATGGTTACAGTCTAATTAGGCAGTTATAAATTACACAGGTTTATATTTATATAATTATACAGATATATGTGTTTAGCAAAGTGTGCTGCATGTGTAGATGATATGTAGGTGGTTAAAGTGGCTGGTGAATGCGTAATATATCTTTTATTGCATTTAAAATAAAATCTTGTAAGCTCAAGGCAAGCACCACATAACAGTACAGTGATGAATATTCATTTACTGGCTGGATGAACGCATATAAATGCACACTTGTTTGTTTAATTCATTTACTCGCTCTGTGGCTGAGTGAAAAGACACTCGTGGGGCTCTGTGTTTGCAGACTTTATGAGGATTAATGGTTTAAGGAGCCGACTCTGAACCGGCTTTGCCATCACCCCAGGGTTGGCTGTCAATTTTCTATCAGGCCTGTACATAATAGTCTTTTTGTGTGCCGCTACAGGACCATTGTTGGGGTAAAGCCCTTACTGTGACATCAGGAAGCTGGTCGGCCATGTATAGTAACTCATAATTGGGAGTTGGCATGACGTGAAATTATGGTTTGGCATCATCATCACAGTTTGGAATTATCTTTCCCTGTGACTGGATGTTTCAGCACAAATAGCTGCATGGAGCCCTTGTTTAGGAATAGGGTTCAGCTTTTGACCTGCTCGCTGTTTTCTTTAACTTTTGGCATTCTCTCAGTGAGCCGCTCGTGAGATTCTAGCAAACCACCAAGAGCAGATGGGGTCCAATTTCTGAACAGTATGCCAATCTAATTTGAGTACTCTCTATCTCTCTGAAGGATTGTACAGCCTTGCCTCACAGAGGGACAGTTTGATCTGGAAATGATTGGAGTGCATGTTTGCTTCAGTGATGGAAGCCTGTGGTCAGAGGCCTTGCTGGAGCACAGCATGCCAAGACGGCTGCGCTAACGCTAATGGCTGCTATGAATGCAGTAGGGTTTTTATCCCAAAGTACTCAGTAGCATAGCAGCTAACAAACAAACTCACACAGAATCAACCACAAACTGTGCACAGATGCAGCAAACTGGACTGGGGGCAAATAAATTTCAATTTATGGTATTATAACCCCTTGATAATATTATAATATGACAACATGACACATTATTAATAATTAAAAAACAGTTGAATTCACAAGAAAAAAAATTACTAGTTCTGGAAATTAAGGCATTAACCAAATAATTAACCAATCCAATGTTTTTCATTCATTTTAAAATAAACCAATAAATCTTGTTTTGGTTGAGTATGTCAGCTGCAGTTATTTTTTTCTCCCACAAGAGTTACATCCAGTGCAGAAAGGAATTCCAAACAGAGCCTCACCACCTGCCCCCAGGCTGTGTGTTACCCACACACCACTGCCTCCTCTGGTAGGTGTGTTACACACACACACACACACACACACACACACACACACACACACACACACACACACACACACACACACACACACACACACACACGCACTACTGCCTCCTCTGTCATTGCAGAGGAGAAGTCTTTGTGGGAACCAAAATCCTGGACTCCATACTTTGGATTAAAGGTACTGTAAAGGAAAGTGTTCAAGAAAAAAAATGTTCAACTAACACTTGGATAGAAGAGAAAACCTAGTTACCATTTAGTTAACACTTAAAACTAAGTGTTTGAGATTTGTAAAACTATGGTTGCATGTCCCATCCTCGAGTAAAGATTTAAATAAGTGTATTGCGCAATAAAAGGGTTTGTTTTCAATCTTAAAGTTGCATCTTGTTTTACTAAACCTGACTTACATACAGGACTAATTATCATATGGAGTTCTACAGTGACCCACTAGATGGCGACAAGAGTTTGACTAAAACGCATGGATATGTTCGTCTCACCTGTGTAGTGCACACTGGCATCCCAGCCCTCCTTCAACCACGCTGAGTTCCTGGTCTCCTCTCTGGACTGCAGGTCCGTATAAGCTACAGACACAGAAATTCATTATATGCTAGGCTGCATGAGAATGGACTTCATCTCACAGAGCTAAACTTACCCCACAGATGGTGAACCACATACAGCTCTCCGATCTGTGTGAAGAATCCCCCTACAGCTTCGTTGTTATTTTGGCGGTATTTGATTGCTCGAGCCCTATGAGATGGAAAATATTATTAATAAAATATAATAAAAGACTTGTGGAAGAGACAATATATGCATATCCTTCATGCTTATAAGTGTGTTAAATTACAATATTCTGTGGACTTACCAGTGGTTTCCCCATTCAATCATTGATCCAGGCTTCATTGTACATGCACAAAGAAGGTTGTGAGGTTAAATATTGCACTATACTTCTAATATTTCATCTGCTTGTAAACAAATAAAACAATTTAACTACTTGAAGTAAATGTCCTAAAACTCCATGCCTTTTTCACCCTCAGACAGTATGCATATACATACGCTAACAGCAGTATGCAGAAAAAGTACCTTTAACCTGTATGTTCTCAGTTCGTATATATTGGGTCCAGTTCTGGGTACAGGCTGGTTCCAGAAGCTGAACTCAAGAAGAAGTTGGTTCCTTTGAGAGATTAACATCTTGCTCCTTTCCCTGTGAAACTCAAGATATGCCTGGACACATCATATCCAATATAGACAGAGGAAACAGAGAACAAAAGCTATGTAAATGTAACTAAGATGAACATAAACTGAACCAAAGATTAGGTCATTATTGATTAGGTCATTATTGCTGCCAAAGTGCATAGTGCATAGAGGAACTGTATCCCTTCATGTGTGCTTATGTCTACGAAATAACAGACAAGACCACTGATCTGAGGTCAATGGAAACAGCACAACAGAGAGGCCACAAGTATAAAATGTGTCCATCAGGAAAAATGACCTGTCAGAGAGTTCTGCAGTTTGCAGTGTGTGTATTCAATGTATACACATACATGAGGTTATCGTGAACAAGAACTGAGCGAATGATCAAATTACCTTACTGAGTCTGAGTTTGTTCAAACATTCTGTTAGTACAGGATACCCGCCATAGTATCTCCACAGATGCACTACAACAGACGAACAACGGGAGTCACCACTGCACCACATGACAACTCTAAACTTAGTATAATAAAGTCAGTTTGCCTTTTGGAGAATTGAAAAATGCCATGGAAATATTATTACAAACAAACATAGTAATATACAGGGAAAAGGCAACTACAGATTATGGTAAATATCACAGATTAAGAAGACATAACGAAGACTGTTCTTTTTTTAGCCCCACCTGCCTGATCTTGCTCCCCATACCACGTGTTCCAACTGCCCGCCACTTCACACGGGTAATCTGCATTACTGTGCAGTTCTCTGTGGACCTCATCACTAACAGTGCACACAGAAAGTGAACATTACAATTACTCTGTTATTACTTTCACAATGAGATCTTAATGTAAAACGTCTTCTCCACGCCAGAGGATGGAACATGTATTTCATTTAAATAGGCAGTAGGTTTCTTAGTAAACTTGCTATCCAAGAGGTCATTGATTAATGAAAATAATTTGCAGATAATTTAAAATGGGATTAAGTGGGATAAAGTGTTCATCTACTCACGATAGATTGTTGTAGGCCTCCAAGCACTCTGGCTTGACATTGTGAACTGGAGGAAAGATTAAAAGCATATATTTGTGGAAATAAACAAAGGTGCAGAGGTTCTCGGTTCAGTGCATGGGGATCTGCTGCCAGGCTAGCTTGGTACTCTGTTCCAGTTCTTCAAACACCTGAACCAGGCGACCAAGAGCTGCAGGAAAGCAGTTTAATTCAATATGCCCTGTCTGACATATTCCTACTGTTGTGCATGCAGATTTACAGACATGTACACCACAAACAAGCACAGTTTTGAAACGCTCTGATGGGTCATTAGGTTCTGCTGCTGTGTGATATTTAAAGGGAGGCACCAACAGTGCTGTGCAAGAGAAGTGGCTCACACTGGATCTCGTAGAGGCCGCTTGTGGCTTTCTTGGCGAGCAGGCTGGAGTGGGCATCTTTCCTGGCATCTTTCTTGATGTCGTAGGCAAACAGGGACCTCAACCAACCACCAAAATATCTTCTATCTGCCAAACTCCTAATCAGTTTCAAATGAAAGCAAAGTTTCATAATATATATTACGTAAAGTATAAATAGCAAGTGTTTGGTGTCATGGTGGTCTAACTAATGCAAATTATGCCGTTTGTGTTTAATCGCAGAGTAGAGGCTGCTAGAAACATGGTAAGCGGTACTGTATCCAAATTACGACCATGCAAAAACGGGGGGGGGGGAAATGGATTTAAATCGTCATTCGGAATACATTCGTTGCAAAGACAGCCGATTACCTGGATTTCAGCAGCAAGACGAAAGTTTCGCACAAAAATCCCTGCTTCCTAAGAGTTAGAGACGTCCGCGGCGCCATGGGTTTAGATGTTGTTCAAAGCTAAACAATTATCAGGTCTTTTGTCCCAACATAAAGCAGGCTAAGTTGCAACACTTTCGAAACTTTTCAGTTAATGTTTAACGTATTTGTGTCTATGCGTAAGCAAACGTGCCATTCGTGGCGCTACCTTTGATCGACCTTTATCGTTTCAAGAGCCTAGACTATACATTTGCTTGACACAATCCTGTTAACTCAGTGGTCCGTGTTATAGACGAATGAGTGAATTACCTCCATGAGTAAATATATTGACTATCTTTGGCTCAAAACTTGTCGTTATTGGACTAAACGAATACTTGCTTAAAGCCACAAATTTGTAAGGCTGTTGATGGGTTGTCTATATCAGCTCTGTGGTGCTATTATTTATTTTTAAGTACTAAGAATATTCTTATACATAAATAACTTTGCATGTGACTGTGTTTCACTGGCTGCTGGGTTTTGCATTCAGAGTTTGCTTTACCATTTTTCTAAATGAATACCATATCGGCTGAATACCATATCTGCTCCCAACAGTGTTATAGAGTAGTTATTTTCTGCCTCAAATTTCTGTCAATACCCAGGTGTCACAGAGTCTAAATTTTGAATTACGATTATATAAATAGTCATTTTTGTAATGAATTATGTGACTTTGAAACTGCTTTATGAGGAAAAGATGCTTTCAGTCAGTAATAAATGAAAACATTACAAATATTCGCCGGTTCCTGGGATGTAACCACTGTGAAAATGCTTCTGTATTTTTCACCTTTGTTTCTGCGCTCAGTGTCACCCACTCCTGACTAGAATTAAAAAGTGAAGATGCGCATATGGCAGAACTGCACCTGAGGTGATAAACGTCATCAGAACACCCACCCATGCATGATCACATCACTGTGTTCAGCAGCTGTTCACACTTCCCGCTACTCTGCGTGAGGCTTAATGTCAAGAGCAGAGGTCCATTTTTATTCAGTTATATTTCAATAAATTACTTTTAATAAATTCCAAAAAAAAAGAAGTCGAGATTCAGTTTAAACTTAAAACCGAGCAATACATTCAAGCAAACATTCTGTGTATTGAAGTTTAAAGGATTCTTTTCCGCAAATGTTTATGTGGACACAGGAATAGGCCCTCATGCTACTGGTGTAGTAGACTACTGTGTCCAGATGGTTCCTAGTTATGGTCAGCTCTTTGTTTTCTGGAGAGTTCTTCTCTTCCCCCCATGCTTCACCTGGAGGTCTGGCAGTGACTCTTTGATGGAGCAGAACATGTCTTCAAACTCCTGGTCCACGCTGATGTCCTAGGGTAATAAAAGCAATAAAACAGTGTTGGCTGCACCAAGGTCTCTCAAAATAACACACCAACTCAGACTTTCAGCCAATTTACAGGACACCCCATTAACACCTCACTTGAAACACATTTATTCAGTGGCATCCAAAAACGTGCTCGAGGTATTTGCTCATGCGTTAACGGTACATGCTCATGAAATGACAAGTGCTGTTAACGCACGAGCAAACACCCTGATGCTCATTAGATGGCATAGTATGCGGTCTATAGCATGTAGTATGTGGCTTTACACTTGGCCCGTGAGAGCTGAAAGGTAAGGGCAAGAATGCATACCGAGAAGTCCAGGTACTCCACTGCAGATGCTGGGTTCCCCTGTATGGCCTTAAGGACAGCAAAACATCCCACCGACTGGACAGGATTCCGAGCCATCTACATGTCCAGAAAATCAAAGCATCAGGTCAGCAAGACTGTCCACAAGAAAAAGGAGTGTCAGCGATGGAAATAAAGGCCTTGAGCTGTTAGCTCTTGATGTAGAACTTTCTAGAGATCTGGTGGGATCTTACAGACCTCCATGTGCTCCTAGTAATTCATCGTATACTCTTTTGAAGCCATTGTCACAGCTGAACTACAACGAAGTTCTGTTGGCTGAATTGGGATTAATACCTGTGTCTGACGACCTGAAAGCACAGTATGACTCTTTAAATCTCACGCATTTAATTTACTCTCATACAAGACTTAATTCCAAATGTTTGCAGAAATCAACCACTTATTTAGCCTTAACAAACATGCCATTTAAATTTCTTGCATCGGGTGTTTTCCCAAATGATGTTAGTGACCACTATGTGGTGGCAGTCATGAGGGATATGAAAATGAAAATGAAAGCAAGCCACATTTTGTTATGAAATGTAATATGAGGATATTTGTTGAAGAGGCTTTTTGACATGAGTTGTATCATTTTAAACAGGATACAATCTCTCTTTTTGACAACATTGAGTAGGCCTGGAGTTATTTCCATGAGAACTTCACTCAAATTGTAAACAAGCACACCCTATATGTAAATTCAGAGTTAACGGGTGTGCTAACTCCTGGGTTAAAGTTATCTGAGATTATTCATGAATGTAACTTGGCATGGGTCAGGGACTTAGGTGAGGTTCTAACCTGTATACTAACTCATGGTCTCAGAATAGCTGATAAAACAGAAATGTTGCATTATTTTAATAAAAATATCCCTAGAATTAAACCCAGGACCATGACAGAGCCATCAGCATCGGTCAGGCTTTTAATTTCACTGCTTTTAACACAGCACAGATTTGTGGAGCTTGAAAAGAACTTTCTATAAAACCAGCTGGTATTTCTAAAATTAGCATCAGAATTTGCTGCTGAACCACTGTCATATTTTTAATTATAGTTTGTTGACAAATAAAATACCTAAAGCTGCCTTTGTTATTCTGTTTATATTTTAGATATTTATAGACCATTTATACATATATGATAGATATTTATAGACCATTTATAGATCTATAATAGATATTTATAGATCATTTATAGATCTATAATAGATATTTATAGACCATTTTTTGTCTGTATTAGACAATTATAGACCAATCTCTAAACTCTCTGTTGTGGACAAGCTGCTTGAATCCCTGGTTAGTGATCAAGTAAAAGAACACCTGACAATTAATACTGTCTACATCTCAGTCAGGATTCTGCAAAATCTAGAGCACTCTTACAGCTGCCCTGAAGGTCATAAATGATATAACAGAAGCCATAGATAATAAGTAGTGTTTTCTTACTCTTTTTATAGACCTCTCTAAGGCTTTTGATACACTAGGTCAAAATATTTTTAATAGGTTCACTTACAGTTATTGATTTTTCTGAACATGCAGTTGTATTGATTGCAAATTATCTTACAGATAAAACTCAAGATACCCCAGCAAGAGGGTTCCACTCCAGAGAGTGGAAGTTCACAAGGGGGTCCCACAAGTTCACGAGGGGGTCCCACAAGGTTTAGTTCTGGACCCCCTATGATTTTCTCTCTATATAAATTGCCCTGGACTAATAAAGAATATAAATGACTTTCATTTTTATGATTACAGTTATTTACTGCTCTGCATCCACTCCTGCAAGAGCCTTTGCATATTTACAGTATGCATTTGACAGAACACAAGCACTGCTTTGCTAACAGCAATTTGTTCTAAATATAGATAAAACAAAACCTTTTTTTTTTTTTACTACATCAAAAACAGTAAGGTCAGCATTGTCTGAGAAAAGTGTTACCACAAATGCTCAGCAAATTCAGCTGGCATCTACTTTGAAGTATTTTGGGTTTTTAATTGATGATCATTTGTCTTTTAAGGCATATATTCAGCATATTTAAAAAAAGCTGATTCTTGAAAATTGCACTACAGAAATAAGTCTTGCAAAACAGACTTTTAAAGGCACCCTTTGTTCATCTGTCACTGATGATGGGTATGTATTGTATATGGATGCCCCTGCCTTATTCTATTTATATGCTGTACAGTGTGTATGATGGCGCACTGAGAGTCATTACAAATTGTGAATATTCAAAAGTGACCTGGCCTGCCATCTTTGTCCTTGGTGTGTTTTTATTTCTAAAGCTATTTTTATGTGTTTTATTTATGTGTTTTTTAGCTTTTATGCTTTCTTCACCGACTGCATGGAACAATCTACACCCTGTTCTTAATCTTCACGACACAGTATCCAGGAATGAGTTAAAACGATGGTGAAATCTATTGAGTCCAAGCTGTCTGTCTGTAATTGTTTTAACTGATTATTTTAATGTCTGTTCATCTCATTGTTGAAACTCTTTGTTGCTGCCATTCTTGGCCAGGTGTCCTGTAACGCCGAGCGGTAAGGAGGCAGACACGTGCAGAGAAATGCGAGATTTAATAGGGGCAAATCCAAAATTTAGTCGTCTAGGCAGTCCGGGGTCATAGAACCTACACGGAGAGTACGGGAATATATGACTTAACAAAACAAACACACATATGAAGGCAAACGGGGAAGCTATAACTAAGGCTAGGAAACATAAAGGCTAAGATACACACAAAGGCATGGAATACAAAGAAACAGCCATAACGAAACACATTCAAACAGTCAAACATTCAAACAATGAACCACCAAGACCAAGGCACACAACAGGGTTTAAATACCTGAACTTCACAAAACTAGAAACGAGGGACAGGTGTAAGCAATCAAACAAGGTAAGGACAAAACGAAACTATGGAACACACAAGACAGAGAAAACACAGAAGATGGAAGGGACTGATCATGACATGTCCCTTGTAAAAGATCTCAACTGAAGACCTGGTTAAAGAAAAATTATTATTATTATTATTATTATTATTATTATTATTACTCTATTTGCTACCTTTATCCCAGTGTGCCATCTTAGATGCTGTCCTGCTGATTGTACAAGAATCCAATTTCCTCCAAGTGTCTTACCTTGAGGATCCGAATGGTTTTATTCACTCTGAGACCCACAGCTAAATGGATTGCTCCTTCAGGGGGTATGCGATTGACACTGTGGAAACAGAAATCAGAGAAATCTCTTCAAAAGGATGCCTTGTAATTTCCCCACCCGATCTGCCAAACCACCAACCTCCAACCCCATCTTAACTAACCCATAAACTAGAGTCACAATGCAAACCTCTTTCATACTGAGAAGAGGAAAATACTCTCATAGATAAAGCCCAAAAATCTCTCAAACCAAACAGAGGGGGTCTGTTTATCCTGTGCTAAAGACATTTGAACTGAGATTGTACGGCAAATCAAAGAGAAATCGAATCAAACTTGATTGTCTTTTCCTCACTATCTAAGAGATAGCAGCCAGGCTCAGCGTGACTGACTTCTCTTGTGCCAAATGATGTGAAGATCTTTGTGTTCTCCAGTCACTGAGTTGTACAGTAGGTGCAGGAGTTCATAGAGAGAAAGTAGATGATGGAAATGCATACCTAATGTTAAGCTCCTCCAGAGTGTTGTTATCCTTAAGCCCTTGACCAACAGCCACCGCTCCCTCTTTGCCCAGTCCGTTGTAAGATAAGTCCACGACTCGCAAGAATATATTTGCCTTTAAACATTACCATCACATGTTATTTGAGTACACTCGTGCATACACCAATCACTGACCTAGGTGATTACTAACAGCCCAACCAGAACTGCCTTTGTCTTATTTAGTGATGTGGGTTCAAACTGCTTATGTTGGCAGTCTGAAAGTATTGAAGCAGCATCATGGGTTGCTGCTTACTCACGAGCAGGAAGAAAAAGTATATAGTTCATTTCAGCATGTGAGCTCATTGCTTTACCACAATCTGGCCTGCCTGTCACAGCAGCTAAGGATTAGGGTGTTAGGAACTGAAGCACGGTTATTGGGCTGATCGATATCGCTGGGCTGCAGTGAGTTCCTGTACAACATGAAATAGCTGTACCCCCAGGCCTTTGGCTAAAGCGATGACTCCTTTTCCTCGAATGCAGTTCCAGGCCAGATTGAATGACTTCATTCCTGTGTTCTCAGCTAGAGCAGCACCCAGGATTTCCCCTAAGGGGACAGAGAGAGAGAGAGAGAGAGAGGGAGAGAGAGAGAGAGAGAGAGAGAGAGAGAGAGAGAGAGAGGTGAGAGAGAGAGAGAGAGAGAGAGAGAGTGAGGTGAGAGAGAGAGAGAGACAGATACAGAGACAAAGAAATATAGAGAGGGAGAATCTTAAACAGTTGCTGTATGCCTCTATTATAAAGCATTCACAACAGAGCATAATTATCTGAGCCTTTTAAAACAGACTGAGTGGAGAAGATGAAGAATGAAAAAAATCAAAAATACATACATTATGTCACAGCGCCAGGGTGCATTGGACTTCTTTGCCATTTTGGTCACAGTTTTAGAAGTATAAACATATGCTCTAGTATCATAGCATGATATATTTTAAAAGAAGACAGAACTATATTGTCATATGCACCGTAGAAGGAGAGGTACCAGTTGGGTGGGTTATGAATGCATGAATCGTCTTCCTGAATTGTATAGATCATGAGTCCTTTTTCAAACTCTTGTCATTCACAGCACTGTACCCAGAAGGCTTTTCACCATGAGCCTCCCACCCAACACATTTCAGCCATCCTCAGTTGTGGTGATTGCATTGGTCTGGCATTCATGACATCACTGCTTTTAAAGTATTGCATTTTATTGCATCTCCTTGGTCTTTTGGACTGAGACAGAGAGCATATTAAGCCGAGCTTTAATATGCGTGTTCATCATCATTATTTACAACTCTGTGAACATCAAACCCCTGCTTTGTCACGTTTACAAGGCGGGGTGCTTCAGAAGGTAGCCTTCTCTAAGCGCTTACGACCACTCGTGCTGGCCTCATTCACCAGAAGACCATGTCGCTGGAGGTTCAGTCTGGCAAAAATGTCTATGGCATTTTCTTAGACACTTCATCTGAAAGCGAGCTGTTACCAAGCCTGAGTCAGAGACGCTCTGTGGCTTCGTTGTTGTAATAGTAGTGAACTCGACACTGATTTGCTGCACATGAACATGTTCTCACATCTCAGTGGTTCCGACTGTAGAACGGTCTTGTCTCCTTTCTCCAGAAATCTGCTCTTATTTGTGCTGGTAAGCTATTTTCTAGAAAGTTAAGATAGAAAGAATTTATGTGGGAGAGTAATTAAAAGCTGGGAATAATTTGAATGACTGAAGGATGTTATCAGAGTTAAAGCGTTGTGACCAGGAAATTGTTAGAAAGTCCCATGGAATAGGCTCTTTGTCTCGATGGCAGAAATACTGATTTAATTAGCATACTGAGGTCTAACAAAGTGCTGTGTCCAAAATTTCCAGTTAGCATGTAGACCAAATTAGCAACTTCTTTTCCTTCAGTCTCAGCACTACTAATGCTGGAACATAGCTCTTCATCAAGAATCACAGCATTAATAATGCTGGAACATAGCTCTTCATCAAGAATCACAGCATTACTAATGCTGGAACATAGCTCTTCACCAAGAATCATAGCACTACTAATGCTGGAACATAGCTCTTCACCAAGAATCACAGCACTACTAATGCTGGAACATAGCTCTTCATCAAGAATCACAGCATTAATAATGCTGGAACATAGCTCTTCATCAAGAATCACAGCATTACTAATGCTGGAACATAGCTCTTCACCAAGAATCACAGCACTACTAATGCTGGAACATAGCTCTTCATCAAGAATCACAGCACTACTAATGCTGGAACATAGCTCTTCACCAAGAATCACAGCACTACTAATGCTGGAACATAGCTCTTCACCAAGAATCACAGCACTACTAATGCTGGAACATAGCTCTTCATCAAGAATCACAGCATTACTAATGCTGGAACATAGCTCTTCACCAAGAATCACAGCATTACTAATGCTGGAACATAGCTCTTCACCAAGAATCACAGCACTACTAATGTTGGAACATAGCTCTTCACCAAGAATCACAGCACTACTAATGCTGGAACATAGCTCTTCATCAAGAATCACAGCACTGCTAATGCTGGAACATAGCTCTTCATCAAGAATCACAGCACTACTAATGCTGGATCATAGCTCTTCACCAAGAATCACAGCATTACTAATGCTGGAACATAGCTCTTCACCAAGAATCACAGCACTACTAATGTTGGAACATAGCTCTTCACCAAGAATCACAGCACTACTAATGCTGGAACATAGCTCTTCATCAAGAATCACAGCATTGCTAATGCTGGAACATAGCTCTTCATCAAGAATCACAGCACTACTAATGCTGGAACATAGCTCTTCACCAAGAATCACAGCACTACTAATGCTGGAACATAGCTCTTCATCAAGAATCTCAGCATTACTAATGCTGGAACATAGCTCTTCACCAAGAATCACAGCATTACTAATGCTGGAACATAGCTCTTCACCAAGAATCACAGCACTACTAATGCTGGAACATAGCTCTTCATCAAGAATCACAGCATTACTCATGCTGGAACATAGCTCTTCACCAAGAATCACAGCATTACTAATGCTGGAACATAGCTCTTCACCAAGAATCACAGCATTACTAATGCTGGAACAAAGCTCTTCACCAAGAATCACAGCATTACTAATGCTGGAACATAGCTCTTCATCAAGAATCACAGCACTACTAATGCTGGAACATAGCTCTTCACCAAGAATCACAGCACTACTAATGCTGGAACATAGCTCTTCACCAAGAATCACAGCACTACTAATGCTGGAACATAGCTCTTCATCAAGAATCATAGCACTACTAATGCTGGAACATAGCTCTTCATCAGGAATCACAGCATTACTAATGCTGGAACATAGCTCTTCACCAAGAATCACAGCATTACTAATGCTGGAACATAGCTCTTCATCAAGAATCACAGCATTACTAATGCTGGAACATAGCTCTTCATCAAGAATCACAGCATTACTAATGCTCTTCACCAAGAATCTTTTGCTATTCCAAGATCAGCATCTAAATAATGATTGTGACAGAGACCATCACTTAGGAAGGTTAAATGGCTGCTCTGGATGCTCTTTGGTCTGGTGGTCAGAGCTCACTTTCACCTCCTGTCAGGCCTGGGTTTGAGCTCCAGGTTGGGTGGCTGCCTGCAACCTTCGGTACAATGATGACACTGATGAGTACTGGTATTCAGTAGGGGTGTTTATTAAAGGTGTTCAGTGCAGGTGTTGAATGAGGGTGCTCAGCTTCATTAGTGCCCAAGGGCATCCAGTTACCTGCTCTCTCTCCCAGTCTCTCTGTTACCTGCTGCTTCTCCCAGCCTGTTGTGACTCATGTCCAGGTGTTGCAGGTGCTGGTTGCTGCTCAGCGCCGTTGCCAGGTGTCTGGTCGCATGCTTGTCCAGGCAGTTCTGTGAGAGGTTGAGCGAGGCCAGTGTGGTGTTCTCCAGCAGCATGCTGGCAAGAGCTTTTGCACCAAGCTCCCCTATCCGGTTCTCTGAAAGGTCCAGCTCTGAAAGGGTGCCAGCACCAAACATATTTGTTTAGCTACATGAGGACTTTAGTAGGTTAATTCATAGTTCAATCTTAAAGCGCTACTTCACCAGAAAATGCTACAGTGGCTAACAGTAGAGTAAAGTTAATAGATCCTAACATAAAATTATCACTCATAAAATTATAAATGTCCATACTGGCTTTCATACATTGCATCCATGGTAGCAATTTGGGCTAAGGAATTCTTTTAAAGACAGTATAGTATAGTATAGTATAGTATAGTATAGTATAGTATAGTATAGTATAGTATAGTATAGTATAATATAGTATAGTATAACATAGTATAGTATAGTATAGTATAGTATAGTATAGTATAGTATAGTATAGTATAGTATAGTATAGTATAACATAGTATAGTCATTTTTCATAGCCTCCTGGCAGGTCCAGTATATGCAGACTTTCAGCGTTTGAGCCGATGTGATGTGCTTCAGTCTTAGAATTACTTAGTGACAGAAACTAGCCAGCCACAGTTGTTCACTGATTCAGGACAGGCACTGTGTGAAATTCAAATTGAAATTTAAATAAGCAGTATTGTTTTCTTGTCTTGCCATTTCATTAAAGTAGCTGAAATATAGTAGAGGTTCTTATATATGGAAAGAGCAGCTGGGAAAAGCCTCAAGTATTGAGGCATTTTACAGTTCTGTGCTACAGGGAGCTGAGCGCTCCAAATATGACAGCTTCTCTCAAAAAGATCTGCTTTAGCCGAGTTAATTATCCAGAAATGACACAAACAAACAAACAATTACTCAAACAAAGAAATGAAACCCAAACTTGCTGGGTGTTGCATTGAATCAAGCTTAGACTGTGGATAGGGTTTGGGTGCTGGATGTGCATGTAGTGTATGGAAGGTGTTTGGGAGTAGTGGCCATTTCTAAAAGGCACCTGTGATGTAACAGTTCTCCTTGAGCATGTCAGCCATAGCAGCTCCGCCCACCCCTTCCATCCAATTATCTCGCAGATTTAGCTTCACAATGGATGTGTTGGTTACCAAGGGAACCGCCAGTGCTACAGCACCCTATGGAACAGTTTTCAAAATGGTTTTTCCTCTCTCTTTATTTCACATCTGCTGAATACTGTAAACGTAAACGTGTTCTTATATCTGTCCACTTTTCCAGACACGTGAAGGCTCCGTTATTCTCACTCTTTCTGTAATTTCTGTGAGCGGCTGCTTTGAAAGCTGCCCATTTGGAGATTACCTGAGGGCCGAGTCCATGATGCGCCATGCTGACTTCACTCTTCTGCATGGTCCTCAGGAAGCAGGAGGCTGGGATCACACCGAGCCTCTTACACGCCTCCCTGTAGCGCACTTGGCCTGTGAGGTCATACTGGTCCCTCTCATCTGTAACCATAATATGACATCCCTCAATTCTAGTCAGACCTGAAGGCCTGTGAACTGCAGATATTATGACATTCTGGGCATTGTTATGTAACAATACAGCTTCTCAGTAACCAATCAGTATGAGACATTTAGCGAAACAATGCACAAGTCATTGTGTATGGAGATTTGGAAGAAAAGCATCTAGCAGTTAAATCCAATCCTTCAGCCGCCTGTTGAAATGAAACATTGTCATTAGCAAATCAAATATCATTAAGACAACCAATTACGACAAATGTGGAAAATTCCCAAGCCATTCATTAAGCTATGCATAGGCACACTGCACTAATATAGCAGATGGGCAGTGCTAATAAGCTGGAAAAAAAAAAAAAAACAGGCAGGAGCAGGAGTGCAAGCACATGGACACTCAGTGGCTTGGTGACTTCAGAACAGCCATTTATCTAGATGTAGGAGACCGTGTAGGTGTTTCAGTATCTTCAGAACAAGCAGGTGGGAAATGGAGAGAGAGAAAAAAGAGAATGTCTGAAATCAAAAGTATGACTCATGACTGTTAGCCAGTTTTATTTCATGCTAGAGCAGCTACCACACACTCTGCAGCCCTTGGCTTTCTGACAGCCTCTATCATAATACGAATCGCCCACGCTCATGCTCTCCATGTCACTCGCTCCCTCACTCAGCTTTTTTGCATTTAATAAGAGCCCTTTGCTACATAACCTTCAAGCTCCAGGTCTGTGTCGGAATCTTCATCCAAGGTGAAACACGCGTTGTCTCTCTGCTGTCCATCCAATGGCTGATCGCTCCTACCAGCTTCCTCCTCATCGTCGTCCCCGTCATCAGCTTCACTTCCGACTCTGTCCCCAGCGCTCAGACCCCATGCATTTGCTCTGGCCACTGTCTGTGAGCGGACACACACACACACACACACACACACACACACACACACACACACACCATCACCCTGCTTTGTTTTGTTGATCTCTTTTTCCACTATTTTGTTTGGTCCTGCAAGCTCACCTGGTTGTCCACACTGCCTCTGCTGTAGATATGGCGGGGTCTGCTGGGTGACCTGCTCCCAACCGCTCCCAACAGCTCTTCCACATGACCTTCATCTCCATCATCCTCACGTACTGATAGCAGCAGTGTCTCCCTAGATATCTTCTTACCGACCATCATGAAGTGTGTGTGTGTGTGTGGGGGGGGGGGGGGTGCAGTTAGTTTCAAAGCTTTTTTCCTTTTAAGTTTCACTGAATAAACATCTATGTTTTCAGGTCCATGGCTTCAAACAAACAGGTTTAATTCCTTAAAACAAGCAGGTATCCAGCTGTTGCCTATGCAAGTGTTAAAACTCTGAAAGCAAATCAGTGCAGTGGTGTTTTCTGTTGCCCTGTTGTGGGAGGACCATCCAGACTGACAGTCAGACTGACTAATTGCCCAACTTTAAACGCAAACTTTATCCCACATGCTCCAATCGGCAGGAGGCTCTAAACAATGGGGGCAGGATAATGTTCAACTGATTTACTTTGTTGACAGGTTGCCATGGTGCCCATCCTCCACACTCCTCTGTCCCTGCACTGAGGGGTTTGAGCGGGAGCAACAATGATATGAACAAAGAACATACTTGATTCTGACAACCATGTTTTCATGTAACAATAAAGGTATAATTTTGCATAATACTCAAGAGATGTTATAACTATGTTATTAATTCAATGAATGAAAAAGCCCTTATATTACAGATATAATATAGATGACATGCTACATATTTAATTAAATACACACACACACACACACACACACACACACACACAACTTTTTTTTTTTTTTTATACAAATTCTAAATCAAAGGATGCAACAAGTAGAATTTCCCATTCACATGTGAAATTGCACATGATTTAAGAGTGGCAAGTTTGTAATGTTTCTCAGAATCATAAACAGAATGTGGACGACTGATGGCTGTGGTTAGGACAAATCCCAGCAGTGAGCCAGCAGTGAGCCAGCAGTGAGCCAGCAGTGAGCCAGCAGTGAGCCAGGCTTTTTAATGTCCCTGTCCATGAAGACCCATAAAAGACAACACACTACGGGTTGTGACGTGAATGTGATTTTATTATTAAGTGAGTTACGAATATGCAACAAAATGGCAAATGATTCCAGGTTCAGGTGTTGCACAACTGAAGGCTCACAGCATAAGAGTGGCTGGAAATCTTTTTTCTTTCTTTTTTTGGCAGCAGCAAAAATTCAAAGGATCCAAGGACCCTAGAACCCTAGAACCCAAGGACACAAGGACACTAAGACCCAAGGACCCTAGAACCCTAGGACCCAAGGACCCTAGAACCCAAGGACACAAGGATACTAAGACCCAAGGACCCTAGAACCCTAGGACCCAAGGACCCTAGAACCCAAGGACACAAGGACACTAAGACCCAAGGACCCTAGAACCCTAGGACCCAAGGACCCTAGAACCCAAGGACACAAGGACACTAAGACCCAAGGACCCTAGAACCCTAGGACCCAAGGACACTAGAACCCAAGGAGCCTAGAACCCAAGGACCCTAGGACACTAGGACCCAACGACACTAGAACCCAAGGACCAGTCCATAATTTCTAACACAACAGTCAACAAGACATTGCTGAAGAGGAGGATCGGCTTTGGCAACAGGACACAGTGACATCATGCACTTTTTTTTCTAACAAGCAACATTTAAACAAACAAAACCCCCAAAACAATATCTATAATCAAAATACATTCTTAAAAAAAGTTCTTAAACAGATTCATATTTACTTAGCCTTGACACATGTGTAACTTTTTGTTTTTTATGCTCGCTTTGTATCACAGAGTTCAGACGGTGTGGAATGCAAAGTAGCAAGTAGCAAACAGACACAATCGGCAGCAAGAAACGGCAGTGATGCTCTCAACAGAATGAAGACCATTCCTCCGCAGACCTGACTCCAAACCTGACATGTAAATCAGCCTGGTTAAGTCATTCCTCCGCAGACCTGACTCCAAACCTGACATGTAAATCAGCCTGGTTAAGTCATTCCTCCGCAGACCTGACTCCAAACCTGACATGTAAATCAGCCTGATTAAGTCATTCCTCCGCAGACCTGACTCCAAACCTGACATGTAAATCAGCCTGGTTAAGTCATTCCTCCGCAGACCTGACTCCAAACCTGACATGTAAATCAGCCTGGTTAAGTCATTCCTCCGCAGACCTGACTCCAAACCTGACATGTAAATCAGCCTGGTTAAGTCATTCCTCCGCAGACCTGACTCCAAACCTGACATGTAAATCAGCCTGGTTAAGTCATTCTTGAGGTTAGATTTCTTTCTGGAAAAAGAAACCCAGCACAGGGCCTACACGGGGTCAAAGCAAAGCAGCATATTTGCCAAATGCATAAGGAAGCGCTAAGGAAACAGGAAGGTTCCCTCACTGAATGGGCACCAATTTTAAAGGGAGCAACATCCGAATGAAGCAAAAGGACTGACATGGATGTTTTTCCACCTAATCAGGATTATTGTAAATATGTCTGGTCATTGGTCATTGTTAAAAAAAAAAAAAAAAAAGGGGGGGGGCCCACTACCATGGCAACTATTTGATAGTCTGGCAGTGTTGTTATCTTGGTGCCCCTGGAGAAACACACATCTTGATGTAGTTTACAAGAAAATGGTCCCTTCTGGAATCTAAACGACACTGGGCCAAATTCATAAAACATATTGTCAGATTTAAAATAACGTCAACAGCAATTAGTGCCGGAGTAACACATTTCCACATTCATAAATGTGGATTGCTGGCACATTTGACCTTTTCTGTGATATATTGTTCTGCCACATTTTGTCCTCAATCGTATATTATGTTGGCAATTGATAATAGAATACAGCTCTGCAAACACATCACCTGAAGCTGTACGTTTCCTGGTAAGAATTCAATATGGATCATACGTACAAGACATCAACAAAATTCTAGACACTTAGCTAATTGACAGATTTATTTAAAAGGCACATTTTGGTCTGTTTGGAGTGAGAAGGATGGCAAACTTTACAGCTGCAGGCCTACACGAAGAGGAAGGTAACTTGCTTGAGCAAACCTCAGATCGCCATGAACCTTTGTCATAAGAAATGCATATTTAGGTGTTACAAAGCAGAAAACTATAACAGACATAGACTGAAGAGCAATACAATTTTGTGGCTCTGCCATGATTTACAAGAACTGAAATGATCATCTCAGCACAACCATCCACTTCCAATTTTGGTGAAAGTTACAAATGCATTACATATTCACGCAACTGGCTGTTTTCAGCATACCACTGGTGTCACGTCTGAGGTTGGTCAGTCATCTGTTGCTTAGCGTGGCTCTTTAATATGTATAGCCTCATTTATATGTTGATTCTGATCGTCTTTCACCTTGGGAACAGGTGGATTTACTGAGGCGTGTGCGAAATATCGCCACAGCGACTTTATGAATAGGAATTAAATACCGTGTGGCACCTTTTGCGAGGCGTAGAGAAGTTACCATGAAGTTTTATGAATCTGGCCCATTATGTTAAGAATGCTCATGGAGGCAAGACGAGAACCTTTTTATAAGTTCTAAGCCTGTGAAAAGATTGGTATTATGACTGCCTCGGTTTTCTCCCGCACATTGTTGCTTTCTGTAACCTAGGAACCTCTGTGACTAGAGATTCAACTTTGATTCATTGTCCGGGCCATTTCACGGAACCTAAATCCAGTTCACACGTGCAGATCCATGAGCTCCGTCTGCTCTCCCATTTCGCGACATATCAGTCATAATTCTCCATCTGAAAATCCCATTGGTCTAAAACTTACATTACCTCATCTTTATTTTCTCTCAGTTTAAAAGCACATCATTTTCAGACACATTTTTTTCTGACATAAATCTGCGAAAACACCTCAGTGGCCAAACCGAATATTCCTGCCTCTCTGACTCACACGATGTCTGAGAGGAGACCAAAGCAATATTCTGTTTTCTCTCCCATTCCGCTTCCTGAATTTCCCTGCACACTCTGCTCAAGCCAAGCGTGACATGGGGCTTCACGAGAGAGAAGTGGGAGTAAAAACAGCAACAAAAAAGGGCAAAAATAAAAAGATTTCTATCCCATTCCAGGCTGGGATTAAGACTGGCTGGGCTCACGTGCCTCGTTTTGGAGGTTAACACCCCAGCCATGTTCAGCGCTGAAGCTGCCGATTTTTTTTTTTTTTGCTCAGAAATCACAAAACATGCACGTAAATCATCACGGATAAAAAAAACAAAACAAAACAAAAAAAAACACAGACGAGGCTGTCTACCACGGGCGCCTGTGCAAGAATTTCTAATCCAGACACATTATTATGTGCACAGTGACCCTTTCATTCACTAAACCCAAAAGTAAATAGTTTATCACCAACACTTAATAACTAAATACATGCTTGTAAATTTTAAAATACCAGGACTACAACTCTTGACATTATGGCTCTTGCTCATGCATTCACAAATAGGCAGTTTGAGTTCAGGTGCTCAGTTCACACAGCTTAATAATAAATAAATAAACAAACAAACAAACAAACCATATGAACATAGATTAAATAAAAAGCTAATTCAGAAGGAAACATGCACCTGTCATCATACCTGCACATTCTGAGCAGAGAGATGCAGGGCAAGTAGAAACTAGCAAAGCGCGAGAACAAGTACGGTAAAGGAAAAAGGAAAGAAAACAATCTTGGCACAGTTTTGTGAAACAGGACGGGAGTTCTGGGCTCTTGTTCGGCCTCCCCGTCACCCTGCCTGTGTGAGACTCAAGCCAGAAATGGAAACGATGTCCTATGAACAAAACACCCTGCAACGAACAAAGAGAAGGAAACAAACTGAGAAAAAGACAAAGAGAGAGAAGAGCAGAGGAGAACAATAAAAACAAGATTCATATCTTTCTACCTGATGACTTTGCTCATAAAACAATTAACATTTTGATTAGCTGCTCACCAAGCAGCTCCAGGGACTGGATACTAAACAAGCCAGTTAACTGGTCCAGTGTGCATGACGTTCTTGCTCCCTCTGCTCTGGTGGAGAGCGTAGTGGGAGTACGGCTCTGGTGGAGAGCGTAGTGGGAGTACGGCTCTGGTGGAGAGCGTAGTGGGAGTATGGCTCTGGTGGAGAGCGTAGTGGGAGTACGGCTCTGGTGGAGAGCGTACTGGGAGTACGGCTCTGGTGGAGAGCGTACTGGGAGTATGGCTCTGGTGAAGGGTGTAGTGGGAGTACGGCTCTGGTGGAGAGCGTAGTGGGAGTACGGCTCTGGTGGAGAGCGTAGTGGGAGTACGGCTCTGGTGGAGAGCGTAGTGGGAGTACGGCTCTGGTGGAGAGCGTAGTGGGAGTATGGCTCTGGTGGAGAGCGTAGTGGGAGTAAGGCTCTGGTGGAGAGCGTACTGGGAGTACGGCTCTGGTGGAGAGCGTAGTGGGAGTATGGCTCTGGTGGAGAGCGTAGTGGGAGTATGGCTCTGGTGGAGAGCGTAGTGGGAGTATGGCTCTGGTGAAGGGTGTAGTGGGAGTATGGCTCTGGTGGAGAGCGTAGTGGGAGTACGGCTCTGGTGGAGAGCGTAGTGGGAGTATGGCTCTGGTGAAGGGTGTAGTGGGAGTATGGCTCTGGTGGAGAGCGTAGTGGGAGTACGGCTCTGGTGGAGAGCGTAGTGGGAGTATGGCTCTGGTGGAGAGTGTACTGGGAGTATGGCTCTGGTGGAGAGCGTAGTGGGAGTATGGCTCTGGTGGAGAGCGTAGTGGGAGTACGGCTCTGGTGGAGAGCGTAGTGGGAGTATGGCTCTGGTGGAGAGCGTAGTGGGAGTATGGCTCTGGTGGAGAGCGTAGTGGGAGTACGGCTCTGGTGGAGAGCGTAGTGGGAGTATGGCTCTGGTGGAGAGCGTAGTGGGAGTATGGCTCTGGTGGAGAGCGTAGTGGGAGTACGGCTCTGGTGGAGAGCGTAGTGGGAGTATGGCTCTGGTGGAGAGCGTAGTGGGAGTATGGCTCTGGTGGAGAGCGTAGTGGGAGTACGGCTCTGGTGGAGAGCGTACTGGGAGTACGGCTCTGGTGGAGAGCGTAGTGGGAGTATGGCTCTGGTGGAGAGCGTAGTGGGAGTACGGCTCTGGTGAAGGGTGTAGTGGGAGTATGGCTCTGGTGGAGAGCGTACTGGGAGTACGGCTCTGGTGGAGAGCGTAGTGGGAGTACGGCTCTGGTGGAGAGCGTAGTGGGAGTACGGCTCTGGTGGAGAGCGTAGTGGGAGTACGGCTCTGGTGGAGAGCGTAGTGGGAGTATGGCTCTGGTGGAGAGCGTAGTGGGAGTACGGCTCTGGTGGAGAGCGTAGTGGGAGTATGGCTCTGGTGGAGAGCGTAGTGGGAGTACGGCTCTGGTGGAGAGCGTAGTGGGAGTATGGCTCTGGTGGAGAGCGTAGTGGGAGTACGGCTCTGGTGGAGAGCGTAGTGGGAGTATGGCTCTGGTGGAGAGCGTAGTGGGAGTAAGGCTCTGGTGGAGAGCGTACTGGGAGTACGGCTCTGGTGGAGAGCGTAGTGGGAGTACGGCTCTGGTGGAGAGCGTAGTGGGAGTATGGCTCTGGTGGAGAGCGTAGTGGGAGTACGGCTCTGGTGGAGAGCGTAGTGGGAGTATGGCTCTGGTGGAGAGCGTAGTGGGAGTACGGCTCTGGTGGAGAGCGTAGTGGGAGTATGGCTCTGGTGGAGAGCGTAGTGGGAGTAAGGCTCTGGTGGAGAGCGTACTGGGAGTACGGCTCTGGTGGAGAGCATAGTGGGAGTATGGCTCTGGTGGAGAGCGTAGTGGGAGTACGGCTCTGGTGGAGAGCGTAGTGGGAGTACGGCTCTGGTGGAGAGCGTAGTGGGAGTATGGCTCTGGTGGAGAGCGTAGTGGGAGTACGGCTCTGGTGGAGAGCGTAGTGGGAGTACGGCTCTGGTGGAGAGCGTAGTGGGAGTACGGCTCTGGTGGAGAGCGTAGTGGGAGTACGGCTCTGGTGGAGAGCGTAGTGGGAGTACGGCTCTGGTGGAGAGCGTAGTGGGAGTACGGCTCTGGTGGAGAGCGTAGTGGGAGTATGGCTCTGGTGGAGAGCGTAGTGGGAGTAAGGCTCTGGTGGAGAGCGTAGTGGGAGTATGGCTCTGGTGGAGAGCGTAGTGGGAGTACGGCTCTGGTGGAGAGCGTAGTGGGAGTATGGCTCTGGTGGAGAGCGTAGTGGGAGTATGGCTCTGGTGGAGAGCGTAGTGGGAGTATGGCTCTGGTGGAGAGCGTAGTGGGAGTACGGCTCTGGTGGAGAGCGTAGTGGGAGTATGGCTCTGGTGGAGAGCGTAGTGGGAGTACGGCTCTGGTGGAGAGCGTACTGGGAGTATGGCTCTGGTGAAGGGTGTAGTGGGAGTACGGCTCTGGTGGAGAGCGTAGTGGGAGTACGGCTCTGGTGGAGAGCGTAGTGGGAGTACGGCTCTGGTGGAGAGCGTAGTGGGAGTACGGCTCTGGTGGAGAGCGTAGTGGGAGTACGGCTCTGGTGGAGAGCGTAGTGGGAGTACGGCTCTGGTGGAGAGCGTACTGGGAGTACGGCTCTGGTGGAGAGCGTACTGGGAGTATGGCTGTTGAAGGGTGTAGTGGGAGCACGGCTCTGGTGGAGAGCGTAGTGGGAGTACGGCTCTTAGCGGCACAGAAACGAGAGGAGCAACCCACTAGCCACGAATCCTCTTACTTGACAGCATGCTCTCATCCACCGTTTCTATAGTTACCGCTGGCATTCCAGCACACTGGAACAAAGGGTATCTGTGATAATCTACAGGGTGCAGGGCCAGTCTACAAAAAGGGAGCAATGACTCTAGGCCAACAGAATCATTACAGCTCACAAATAAAATGCCTGAATGACTCTAATGACAGCAGGAAAAGGAAGAATAGCCATACAAAGGCAGGCCAAATTGTAATCCCAAAATGCAGTTCTCAGAAAACATGCTAGTGGTACATCCCTTACGTGAAATACACGGGTAGACTTGCTAACTCACAACTGACTCTTGGATCTTGATATATGGGACATTAACTTAGCTGGACAGAGATTTAGTGAATCTACTGACATCAAAATGAATAGAGCAAAACGTTCTCTAGTGTGGGTCGGGCTGGGAGAGAGAGACACTTACTCATCTGAGTCTTTCTTGCTTTCTTCTATGTACGCGATGGATTCTGATCTGAGCCGGTTTGTAACCTCGTATGTTCGCAGAGTAACACCAAAAATGTCTTCGTGATAGCGATTTTCATCCTGAAAAAAAGGTGCCAAAGCAGAAGAAAAGGCTCACAGAAAAACAGAAAATACTTAATAAAGGATATAAAGGGACAAAATGAGAGAACATAAGAATGTATAACCTTTCCTGGTCCTAATTAAGGAGACAAATAATGTGCCAGGTGCCAGTCTCTTGGGACTACTTAAAGAGGCCCTATATGCGCATTTTCAATGTTTCTAATTTTAATTCTACTTGAATGTATACAATACAAAGACAGATACTCTATGACTCTATTCACCTGTCTGAAACGCTCTATGAGAGCACCTGTCTTTAAGCCCCACCTCCTGATGAGCCTAGTGTGCTCTGATTGGTCATCTTGCCTACTTTGTTCTAGACAATCTTTTCTATCGGCAGGCAGTAAGTATTGTGTTATGAGATCGCATCATCATGTAACAAAGGAAAAGAACTGGAATTCCAAGGAGGTTTTTCAGGTGGCTGAGAAAAGTGATTGCTGTGGGACAGAGTTAATCTCTCTGGCGCGTACTTTGGGCCTTGTACCTTTTCAGACCGTTTACATGCCCAAAAAGCTACATAACACAACAAATGAAAGGGAAAACCCGGAAAAGCCTAACAGGTCCCATTTCAATAAAGAACCAAGAAACTGAGCTACCACTAAGCATATATATTTCATGCCTTGCCATTCATGCTGAGAGTATGTATTATGCCATGTGCATCCAGTGATTTATGGCACATTTAACAGTATTAATCTGCAGCCCTTGGGTGCAATATCAGCACGTAAATATAGGTTGTAAGGGGAGGGGAAGTAGCTTGTACCCTCAGCTTGCTGATGTAGAAGCCGGCGTCCTCCAGGGACATGTTGCCGTGCTGTTTGATGATCTGCTGGATGGTCTTGAGGACGTCGCCTGCCATGGTCACATCTCCGCACACGTAGATGTGGCCCCATTCCTCCTTCAGGCACCGGTACACTGTCTCCGACAACTGCTCGCGAAGGACATCCTGAACATATTTCTGAAGGTGAGAGAAAGCGGGAGAGAAAGAACGAGAGAGAGAGAGAGAGAGAGAGAGAGAGAGAGAGAGCACGGAATGGGAGACAGATGGTAATTGAAAGAAAGAAAGCATCAGGCTATATGGCAGCGTTATATACATAACTGCACCGAGGAGACGTCCAAGCACCGTCGAGACTTTCTTGCGTTCATCGTTCCTCTCACCCCGACAGATATGGCCGTGTTCTGTCACAAGCGTGGCAAGCGGCAGGCTCTGTGCAGCAGCAGAATATTCCGTGTCGTTCGAGACAGAGCGGCGCCGTTCGAGCCAGAGCGGCGTCGTTCGAGTCAGGGCAGCATGACTCACGGCAGAATGTCACTTCCTTCAGCAGTGTGCGGTGTCATCTTCCTCTAAGCACCTCGACCCTTCGCACATTACGCGACCTTGTGACACCTTGCACTACATACAGCTTACCGTCTCCAGGGAAGCAACCCAATTGTAAGTGATCCATTATTTCATTCATTTTTAATTTGATTTGAAAATTCCCTTATTCATTTTTCAATGTCCTTGTGGTCTTACCCATATCTGCGTTTAATGAATGTAAGATATGCTCCAAATAGATCTCTCACGTTATTCAGGTTTATATATCTCAGGTTTGTTAGTCATCCAAGAAACGCATCTGAAGATGTTGAAAAAGCTGTTAATGAATATGAAACTGAAAGCACGAACTGTTGAAGGCCTGAACACAATTTAGAAGAAACTTAAGACAAGCAAATATTATTGTCTTTTTTAACTTTGTAAACTGGATAAATTCCTGTTCTTATTCTTGTTATTACTGTCATGAGCTAATTTAGATTTTCCACTAGCTGGCTGTAAGCAAGTGTAAGCGGGTGTAAGCATTACCTTTGGTCTTCCAGGCTCACGGGAATATGCAGTATAGAGCTCCTCAAACACTTCTTTGTTCTTGGCCTGGATCGTCTCTTCTCTGTAGATGTGGTCCATTTGTGACTGTCGACACCCAAACACTAAGATCATTGGACATGACTTGATTCCTGTGTGGGCAGTGACAATACATAAAAGAATTATATATTTCACTCAGATTTCACTCTGATTTCACTGCTAATTGAATCGGAATTGAAAATGGCAAACAAGAATTGCTGAAATGGACATGGAACCGTGCACGCTCACTCAGTGAATTTATGTGTTAAGGTTAAGGCCTGCCTTTATTTTCCAGGTCAAAGAGTCTTTGTTGCCAAAAGCTCCTGAAGGGGGCAATCCCCGTGCCCGGGCCGACCAGAATGCATGGAACCTTGCTGTCTTTTGGCATGCGGAACGTTGGTGCCCTGTAATGGAATGCAGACAATGTAAATCCATTTAAAATATTCCATCACAAGTCATACAATAGATCCAATCATGTTGTTATATATCAAGTGCATTCATGACAGCTTATGGCAGTATAATTGGTACAATTACCGTTACTCACGAATCATTTAACTCTTGAAGTGTTAGAAATGAGCACTAGTAATTTTACTATGCACAGCTCGACATCCGATCCGTTCAGCACAACTTCAGGCTACGTTATTAACCACTGGGCTGGCGTACGCATTTACAGTCTGAGAACTGAAGTGGATGTATCAAGATCTTAACGGTGCAGTGTAGGATCACGTTACCCTCTGACAAAGCACGGGACCATGTCGCCCGGCTCTAAGCTGCTGAGCCATGAGGAGCACACGCCGTGGTGTATGGGACCGGCACCGTCTGCAGGGGAAGGAACACACAGTCCTGTGGCATGCCGCTGCGCCAGCACTAATCTGGTGCCTAGTGAACATGCCCGCTGGGGTCTGAGGGTGCATGCTTCACATGGAGCAGAACTACTGCAATTTAACTGGCAATTATGCTATTGTGCACATCATTTCATGTTTACAGCGCATTTAGTGAGGGACGAGAGAGAGAGAGAGAGAGAGAGAGAGAGAGAGAAAGAGAGAGATCACCTCATATGTGGGAATGATGAGCTGTCTTACATTTTAACATAATGGACAAAGCGTCAAATCAACAAATCAACCACACAAATCCACTAATCAACTCTGGAATTAATGTAAATGAGTTATTAAAGCCCAACAGATTAAAACCCACAGTCCTCAACAAACCAAAGTTAATATTTCAAGTAAAAGCCCCCCTTTCCCCCATATAACACAGAATATCTCAAGCTCGTTAGGGACAATGGCAGACCTCATGGCAGTTTTCCTTAAAGGTCAGAGCTTCCCATTAAACATCTAATCTTCCCAGCTAGCACATGGGGAGAACTGATCCTGTTTCTGCCAAAAGAGCATATTAAAATGAGCAGGACTTCACTGCACTGCAGAAACGAACGCTACCGCTTCCGCTGGAAACTACTTCTAATTATGGGCTAGAGAAAAACAGGCAGGCTAAAATTAACAGTAGGGTTTAGAGGCCTGAGAGGGACTTGTCCTGCGCACAAGAACCGAAGTGCTTCTGAGCTCAGAGAACTTGGAAACGCTCAGGGCTGGCGGAAGCAGTAATTAATGCAGTGCTCCAACACCTTCAGATCGGAAGACGCTGAATGAACTGCATCATGTTTCAGAGAACTGTCTACATTCCATTACTTTCTAAATCGTTTGTCTGGTCAACTGGTGTATTTTTTTTAACAAATTCAAATCATGCCAAAATTGTCTTAATTGAATCAAGTCATTATGAGGTCAGAGATGGCCACCTCTGCTCTGGACAAATATCTCTCTAAATCCACTAGGGGCAGCAAAGGGTGATCAGAAGTCAACCAGCCCCTCTTACCCCGTGTGCGGTAGGAGACCACAGCCACGGTCAGGTGGACCTCACCCGGGTGGAGGTCTGGCGAGGAGCTGATGGAGTAGTATCTGGGCTGGAGCAGGGGGAGCTGGGTGAGGAGCAACGTGCATGGCACCTGCAAGGAGGGGAACTCTTCCAGCACCTCCACCATGGTCGGGTTGTTATACCATTTCCACTCCTCATACTCCTGTAGACCCTGCTCACAGAAAACAGAACAGAACCATCCTGAAGGATCTATGGGAGTTTAACCCACATTCTAAAGACACACCTAAGGCCATGTGCAAATCTTCTGAAGGTTTCTAGAATGTTTAGGAAAATGAAAATCGAAACTACTTCGAAGGGGGCAGTGAACATTCAAAGCATTCCTGATGACCAACGTGCCGTCCTTGAATTGTTGTGCTCTAGGTTTAACTTGTCAAAGCAGTTGAGACTTGAATGTTCAATACAGGCGTTCAGGACGCCCACTATAATCTTATAGGTGACAGGGCAGTTTCTCCGATGAAACCACTCAAAGAGCCTGTAAGAAGGATACATCTTATTTTTTTTACTTACATAAAAGAGACAACAGCATCTTGAGTTGTCATAGGCGATAGAGTGATAGCAACGTTAACACCTCTCACAGCCTTCACACATGCAAGCGCGGGGTGCATGAGTTCACGTGAACATCACTAACCCTAAGAACACAAGAGTGCACAACAGCACTTCCATCTTATTCTCTAGTGAGCTCGCATGAACCGCCAGCAAATCTGTCCATGGGAGCATCGTGGAAAACAAGGCCAACACATTCATCCTTTCCTCCTTGTGCTCCATCCTTCACTTTTCTTCTCCCCTCATTCCTCTCTCTCTCTCTCTCTCTCTCTATCCCTCTCTCCTTCTCTCTCTCCCTCTCATTCACTCCATCAGTTCAGAATCGACCCAACAGGCAATGGTGAGCCATTGCCTTGGCAACCATTTTTAGCAACACGGTAGAGATCTGCAAAGCGTGTCGGGGGGGGAGGAAGTGAGAGGGAAATATTTCTGAGGCAGAAGAAAACGGCATTGACACTAACTGATTGGTGCCGGGAAGCGAGCGAGTCGGAGGGCTAATGAACGAGCTGACTGAGAAAATTGCTGCTAATTTGAAAAGCGAAGCCGGAGTCACGCGCGGTGCTGTGTCTTCAGCTGTGCGCGCAGGAAGTGTGGCACAATGAAGCCGAACGCATTACCGAGATGAGTAAAGCGACAATTTGGCCTGGAACTGAAAGAACAACAAAATGCACTTTCAAGAGGGTTTGGCGTGACTGCATTGTATGTGTGCGCCGCGTGCGTTATTTGATTGTCGTTCTGTGCCAGGGTCCGTGGCGATGCGACGGCACCCGTGCTAGTGTTCCCCTCTGCGGCGCCCACTGTTCCGTGGCTGCGTTGCGTATCCGCGGGTGCGTGGGGCGCGGGTTTGTGCCTGCGATCACCTTGCTGAGGACCTCCAGCCTCTTGCGCTGTTTTTCGCTAGTGGCCAGTGGGGCGAACTGTTGGAGCAGCAGAGCACTGGGGGGAGTGGTGATGTCCAGGAAGCACTTGAACGCCTGGTAGATGGTGCAGGGAGGAATGCGGCTCTCGTCTGTCCAATTGCTGATTACCCCTACAGGGGAGTGAGAGAGAGTGGACCAAGGTCAAAGGTCAAAGGCACTGCTACGGCAAGAGGAGGGTCTGCTCTCCCGTCTGGCACGGACGTCGGCGAAAGACCACCTGAGGCGAGGATGTTAACTGGAGGCATTGACCAATCCCCTTTTTTAGGCACATTTCTAAAATGTGTAATGAGTTCACGACACTGCACCACAGTGTGGCTTCAGACTTTTCAGACTCACGCTAATGGATTGCTCGCTCCATCCTTCTTTCTCTGCTCTGTAAAGTGTACACTTATAAAGATGTACACTCGTACAAAACACTAGAAGCACACAGTTTTCACAACTGTTTCAGTTTTCACAACTGTTTCACTTATGAGCAGAACCACATAAGTAGTGCATATAACATGTACTTTATATTTAAAAAGGATTGCATGCTTATTAAGATGTTAATTTTGTCATTACCCAATGCTGTGTTTCTCTCCTCCAAAAACTCCACCCTCACAATCTGATTGGCAGGAGGAGCGTCTTCGAGTTTGTCTATAAGGGCTGTCACCAGGTCTTCGTGGTTGCCGGGGAAGATGCCCAAATGGTCTCCGGGCAGGTATTTCAGGCTCTCATGGTTGTTGGCATGGAGCTGGACATATATGGTGGACCGGCTGAGAGCGAGGGGAGCAAAAACCACCAAATGATTTCAGTTGTAATAGATTTAACAGATGACCTGCTACAGACAAGCAGGGGTTTCTGAAAGCCACCTGGTGCCCTACTGCATGTACAGAGCATGATACTGCCTAGTGGAGTGTGCACTTTGAGAATGTCATTCTCTGGTGGAGTGTGCACTTTGGGAATGTCACTCTCTGGTGGAGTGTGCTCTCTGAGAATGTCACTCTCTGATGGAGTGTGCTCTCTGAGAATGTCACTCACTGGTGGAGTGTGCGCTCTAAGAATGTCACTCTCTGGTGGAGTGTGCTTCCAGTGCTCAAGCACTGAATACCTTGGCTGTTCCCATGAATAATAACAGTAATAATTAACTTTATTTGTATAACACTTTCTTAAACACAATTTACAAACTGCTTTATAAAGAACAGAATGCACAGAATAATAAAGCTTTTTACATTCTGAGATCTATCACCTCAGGAAGTTATTTGCCAAAATTAAGCAGAAAAAGAAAATAAAGTTAAATAGTTTTAAAGAATACAGTGAAATATTAAAAGGAATTAATAATTTAAAATAAAGACAATTTAAATATTTTATTTCGGCCCTTCTAGTAAGTAAAAGTGCAGTTACATTTAAAACCAAAGTGCAGTTAAAAATTCTGATAGTAAAAAGGTTTCCATCTATAGTGACATGGTCGTCTCTCAGTCCCTGAGAGGATATCAATCCTCTGTCAACTCCTCTGAGAGGATATTTACATAAATTCACTGGCGTTTGCCCATCAGTCATGGTGAGGTACCATGACCATCACCACAAACAGCAATAGCAACAAGCCTCTCTCTTTAGTGTCAGGGGAACATTCGTTTAAAATGGTCTTGGACGCAATCTTATTAATTCTTCTGATGTTCTGTGCTTCAGGAAAAAAAGTTTGCAGACACTTAGTTCAAGAAAGTTATTGGGAAATGACACAATTTGTTGTCCGACAAGCATATTGTGTTAAAAGGTTTGGCCAAGCATCCAAACAACACTGAGCATGTCCAATGGTAAATTTGCTATTGACTTGCAGTCGCAGATTCACAACCCTAGATATTATCACTGTCTATAATTTAGATATGGCTCCCAATAGGCAGGTAGTCTCTTTTAAAGGGATTCTTTACATTGTGCTTAATATGATGCTAATCAATGAATCCTGTATGACTTCCTCTAAATGTACTGTCCTACAGGTTAAGATAAAGTTACCCCACCCTGCTCCTAACACTCTAACACAGAGGTGCACCAGAGGGGTCTCGTCTGACTGGATGAGAGCAGATAGGAGCTGAGACAGAGGCAGGCCCGCTCTACTCCTGGTGTAAGGGGTTGTAGCACATGAGTGATTCCAGATTAGGTCTGTGCTGCTCTGCAGATCTGGGCAGTGACATTACGAGGACATTCTTCAAGCTCAGACATAAGAGGTAAGACATAAGACATAAGCAGTGGGTACAGGCTCTATCCAACACCTATGTGCTTTACACCAGGATGGCCTGCATGCTTCATATTATAATGCAGAGAGTGAGTGGCAGCACTCCATAACTAGGCTGATATCAGTGCATTCACTTTTGTGTGTATGTGGGGCCAGGGGTTGCGTGTGATCTCCTCACTTACTTTGATTTGACACTCTGCAGGTTCTGACGCAGTATGACCTTTGCCCCATAGACCTTCTTCTTGTGGATGCTGTAGAGCGCTGCAGGAGGAAGTGTGCACAGTTACGCTGCTGTGTGCTTATACATCACACACCGTGACAAAAGTCTCATGTCAAAGGCCAGGTCCCACACACAGTATTTCTCAGGTTTTTAGAACCATGAGCCTAAGTCACACATTGTCTCATACCGCACGTTATTATGACCGCAGCCATGAGTGAACACGCCTGCACTGCGAGGAGGTTTGGGGGATTAGGATATGTCTAAGTACAGGGCTTTAGGGGTGACGGTGTGGCGAGTCTGGCCAGTGTTCCACACCTTGCGTTAGGGTGGGCGCCTCGGCCGTATACGTCAGGCGGAACTTGTTCTTCTTCCAGCTACGGTCGTTACTGATCAGTGAATCGTTCGCCTTCTCGATGTTCACGTCATCGCCGACGCAGAACACGTCACAGGCAGCCTGAAAGAAAAAGGGAGAAGTACTCATTTTTGGGGCCTAAAGCATTTGTGAGGCAAATTTGTTACACACAAAACTCTCACCAAAAAAAAAAAACGGTCTACTTGTTTGTTTACTATATGTAATATAAAGAAGAATCCTTGTTGAGATTTTGCCTGACATGAGCGTGGACAGGTGAGGGTTCAGGCCAGATCTAGGGTTTGTCTGTCACATGTAGTTCACTTCTCATTAGGTCTGGACTTCTCTACTGTGCAACACTTGTAAACCAACTCCTCAGCGTAAAAAACAGAATGACATTTAACACCACTGCTGCCTTACCAAACCTCATTACTCCATGTTTGTCTGTTTTTCTTTAACACCATTTGAAAGCATCAGCTTTTCCTAACACCAATCAAAGTGGTCCAAACTGGGAAAAAAAAAAATAATCTTGTAAGGCTTTTGGCAGATGCTGAGTTCAAAACACTTTTTTTCTTCTATAAATTTCCGTTTTGGGAGCTGGGAGGTTTTCATACAACAGGGGCGATGTACGAAGGACAGAACGACCGTACATGTGGACCGGAATGTGGGCGTGGCTGCGCACTCCTGGCCATGCTACCTTGAAGACTTTTTTGGCCCAGGTTCTGAAGGCCTCCTCCTGACCACAGAGCTCGTCGCCCTCCCCCATGCGCAGGATGCGCTCGCCACCCAGCTCTTCGAACAGCGTGTCCACGGCGTGGGCAAATGCACAGAAGTGTGGGTAGGCCCGTGAGCCCAGACCAAACACCGAGAACCTAGCAGAGAGAGAGCCAGTTATGCTCTCTGTCACACACATGCATACACACACGCCGAAGTATGGATAGGCCCGTGAGCCAAGGCTAAACACCAGGAACCTAGTAGAAAGAGAATCGGTTATGCTGACACACGCTCACACACACATGCACACATCAGAGTGTGGGTAGGCCTGTGAACCAATGCCAAACACTGAGAAACTAACAGAGAGAGTCAGTTATGCTCTCACACAAACACACATACCATCACAGGCACTCACACACACACACATTCACACGCACACACGTACATACACACACACACATCAAAGTGTGGGTAGGCCCTTGAGCCAAGGCCCAACATCGAGAACCTAGGAAAGAGAGAGTCACTTGCACTCACACACACACACACACACAAAGACACTCGCGAGCCAAAGTGTGGGCAGGCCCTGAGTCAAGGCCAGACTGAGAACCTAGCAAAGAAAGAAAAAGCCAGTTATGCCTCTCTCTCTCTCTCTCTCTCTCTCACACACACACACACACAGACACTGACACACACACAAACACTCACATGTCGAAGCGTGGGTAGGCCCATAAACCAAGGCCAAACACAGAGAACCTATTGGACAGACAAACAGTAAGTAATGCTCTCTCTCTCACAGACCCTCTCTCATAGACCCTCGATCACATACATGGACACAAACACGCATACACACACAAGAATACACAAACATACACATACTGTGTGGTCTGGACTTGCACCCCAAAGCAATACTTTAACACAAAAACATACATTCAGTGGACTACCCAGGTAAAAGCCCAGGAATCTGGAAGAGAAAGTGTTAGAAACACACAAACACACACACACACACACACACACACACACACACAGTGAGGGTGAATTCACAGGATAATTCACAGAAATTATAACGAGACAAAGGCAAAGGCATACATACATGGCAAAACTGCAAACTGGGATGTTTCTTAGCGTTTTTCTTATTTATTCAGTCACATGCAGGACAGACACGCTGTAGCGAACCGGACATTGGCACACACACACACGCTGTAAACTATGTGACACTGGTGCACATACATGCTGTAGAGTAGCTGTTGCTAATACACACACACACACACACACACACACACACACACACACACACACACACACACAGACACACACTAAGGTATATTACCTGACATTGGCGAGTGGTCCTGTGCTCTCAAAGTTAGCCTTGGGCTCAGCCTCATCGCTGGAGGACTTGCGGGTGTCCGAGTATGAGGACACACTGTTGAACCGCACCTTGTAGCTCCTTTAACAAAACACACACAAACATTTCCTACGGACTGTGGAAGGAATCGCCTGAAGTGTTTGTGTGTGTATGTGTGTAAATCCTGGAAAACCGTTGGATTGTCAGATATTCCCCAGTCTGTCTCTCCCCTTTATGTTAGACCTGAGCCCTGTGGTTTTGTTTTGTCTCTGTGCTCCTCCCTGTTTCCACCTTTTCTCAGCATATATTACTGATATTTAGTTCACTCGGTTATAGTCCTTCACGTTTTGCCCTGTTTGCCAGTATTTTAGTGCATTCTAAGTGTTGGGGTTTTGTTCTCTTGTGTTTTTGTTTTTTTGTCTTCGTGTGTAGTGCCTTATTTTCCATTCTTTTGTTTGTTTCTAGACTTGTTGTTTAGGCTCTGCACCTTGTCTGTTCCTTGTCCTGCATCCTTAGACGCGTTATCGAGTAAAGGAGGAACATACACGCGTGCCGCCACCTTTCTTATGTTGCTAGCCCTGACATTACATGGGTTTTGGATGTAGGAAATGAAAATAGTGAATGTATTAAATTAAAATAAACATGATGTAAAACTGTTGTGACTAACAATAGGTAAAAAAAGGGCTTTAAAACATTGTAAACACCTTATCAGGAAGTTAAGATCTTGCTCCAAAACCATCTCAAAAGAGTTTGCAGTTCTTCATAACCCTTCACCAGGGGATCGTTATTATTCTCTCTGTAGTGCCTGAATTTCAGCACTCTGTAACACTTGCTTCAGGTTTATCAGGTTTTTGGTGCTTTTCCTGTGTGTGTGTGTGTGTGTGTGTGTGTGTGTGTGTGTGTGTGTGTGTGTGTGTGTGTGTGTGTGTGAGCGCGTGTGTGTTTATGTTCATGTGTATACAGGACAGTGCACAAATTAATTATGGGAAAGCAGATGGGTGGGAGGAAGAGAAGAGAATTACTTGCACATGTGCCTTTGTATCACTGACACATATAAACACACACAAGTACACACACATACACACACTTACAGACACACACTTATAGACACACACACACACACACACACACACACACACACACTAACTTTCTGTCCTCTGCACTTGTGGTGGGGTGTCTCATCTCCATTAGTGCTGCACCAAATTTCTGCAGAAACAGAAAACAAAGAGATACTTATCCATCTTACACCTTTTAGGAGTCTGAAATCAGCAGCCATCAGGAGTGCATGAAAAGATGTGACAGACGTGAGCAGAGAAAAAGGAACCGTAACTGTGAAAGAACAAAAACAGCAAGATGTTGAAGGATGTGTGCAGATGAACAGAAGCAAGAAAAGTAGATGAACCCAAATGGCAGGACGTGGTTCTCATGAGTGTGCCAGGATCACCCACCTCACCGTTCTCAGGTGGGTCTCCATTGCCGAATGTGCTGGTGACCACCAAAACCAGGGTCTCATGCTCCAAGTGCACCACATCATAGTCTTCCATGGACATGACCTGCAAAAGATCACCTTCAGTGAGGAGCCTCCAGCAGACTGCGCCTTGTAACGAAGCAGTTCTCAGATGTTCCAGAACCCAGACTTAAACTTGGACTTAACCCTAACCCTAACCCTAATAACAATAATAATAACAACAACAACAATCATTTTCCAACAATTGAATGTTTTTCCAAAACACATACATTCCCACTTGCATTCCAAAAAGAATGGATATATAATATATTCATCTCAGGTGTTCCAGACTTCACATATGAAAATACTTTCAGATGTTCTTGAGTGGGTGCATTTTTAGATTGTTAGTGCATAGAACACGAGGGTGTGAAAACTGGCATGGCTTGGTTGCTATATGCCTGTTCTAAAATTTGGAAGGTTCTAGAAGGTAAAGTAAGTCTAAATGAAGGTAAATAAAAAGTAAGAAAAGGTAGACAAGTCATCTCACATGTCTCACATGGTTGACAGAGCAGGTTGACAAAGTCTGTTTCAAGTTGTCAATCAAATTTCAAGCTCGCCTCTATGGCAAAATGAGGTCACATTTCCAGAGGGAAATTCTGTTTACTAACATAGTGCATTGTTAAAGACTGAGGGAAGCGTTCAAAACTCCTCACTGCCTTGAATTATCGTAGGCGTGGTAGGTATAGTCTTATTATATGTGTAGTTGGTGAAGTATTGCAGTAGGTGTAATCTTTAGCTCTGATTTCAGAGTAGGGCTCAAAGCACAGAACGTTTCCACTCAGAGCAGCGTGGGCTGTGCCAAGCTAACGTGTGAGCCAGTCAGCTGCGTTAGAATGGGAGACACATTTCACCCTGGTCCCTGCACCGTGCTCTGAGGGACGCTGCCATGATCAACACTTCCCTCAGCCTACAATGAGGTGATAATGCACTGATGCCCAATTAAGAATGATGACGCATCAGCACGTAGAACGATGAATGGCTTCAGGCCACCAAGCCAGAGAGAGAGCCAGAGAGGGAAAGAGAGAGATGCAGAGGATAGAGAATGAGAAATTAAAGAGTCAGAGAGAGACTAACGCAGGTAGGGAGGGAGATGGAGAGTCAAGTCATTTGCATCTCCGTCACATAAAGGCAGTAAGATCATACAAGATGATTATTTTATATTACGTAAAAAATGCATGGCCCCTCGGAGGAGAAGTGCTTGATTGAGCATTCCACTTTGATGTGGCTTTTGTGTGTGTGAGTGTGTGTCTGTGTGCACATATTGTTTTTCCAAAAGCCTCATACAGCTCAGAGTGTTTTGTGATCTTATCTTAAACTGCAGCCAGCCACTCAGTCGGGTAAATGCCTACATGTCTCCTGGAGATTTCCGCATGGACGGAAGAGAGATTGTGACGAATGAAGCGTTCTTGCCATCCGGGTTACCGCACAAGACGCTTTAGTGTGAGAAATTGATCTGCCACCCTGCTGTCTGCAGTCATGGCAAAATCTGCTGTGATCCAATCGAAACAACACAGACACAGGGCAATCTGAGCTGTGAGTCACAGAGTACGTCTGTAGCATCTCACTGCTGAGCACTGAGGACGCTGCGTGTTTGTTAGGGATTTGAAGCACTGAAAAAACCCTGGGTAAGCCAGTTTCCTTCAGATGTCATGTGCAACATTACCTTTGCGTCAAAAGCATGCTTGAAAATCTCACAGAGCGTCTTTGCATAGTCCTGAGATTTGCCAGTCTCTGTGGCAAACAAGATAGTAGCTTTGACTCTCTTTGCCATGGCCTGTCCCATGAGCTTGGCTGAGAACTTTACGGCCCTACAAACCACACACACACCCACACCCACACACACACACACACACACACACACACACACACAAATGACAAGGGAAAAAATAAACAAAGATTTTTAAATTTCTCTCTTGTAGGAGCTTTAATGTATTTTTCTGGTGAAGGATTCTCATGATCTTGAACTTGACCCCTGACCCTCACTGCATACCTACCTGTGACCCTAACCCCACTCTTAAAGAAAAAGTCATTTGCTTTCTGCCCATTTCCTGACTGCAGAAGCACTCTGTGGGTGCTTGTTTGTGTCAGAACCAAGAAGCATAACTATTCCCATGCCATCTTTATCTTCTGGTTATTTGTCTAGTAATGCTCATTTAACATCTGATATCCGACATAACGTACTGACGAGAAAACTGACACAAATCCCTTTGTTTGCCTCCATGCCAAGCAACATCCCCCCATCTCACAGTGTAGCCTGCCACTTCTCAGCAGTCCACTCCGGCTCCTGCGAGGCCTCGACAGAGCCTCATCTCCTGACATCCCGCACGCAATTACAGCGGCTTCCACAAGCACGGAGCAGGAAAAAGACGGCAAGCCAGACGATTAGCGCCCGGAACACCAGAGAGCTGAAGTGCTCCGACTCCCCGTGCCGCACTGTGCTTCCCTCCGCACCGCAGCACAAAGATGCACTCGCTGGAGGTTTCAAAAGCACTGGCTGTCAGTTGTAGGTACAGATGAAAATGATTAGTCAAGGCTGTGATGTGCAGGGCAAGGAGCAGTCAGAAACCTGCTGATCTACCGTAAAAAGCTTTTTAATTTAGCATGCAGGGCGGGAAAAGGCGGCATGTGAAAGTAATGCAGGGTCTTCCCTCACATACTCACTTAGCAAGTTTCTTGAAGCCGATTGCTCTTTTCTTTGTGGGTGTTCCGTTTACTCCTTTCCACACATGCGTATTCCATGGATCAGGCTGTGGAGAGAGAGAGAGAGAGAGAGAGAGAGAGAGAGAGAGAGAGAGAGAGAGAGAGAGAGAGAAATGGAGAGCAGGAAGAGCACCCAATAATTACATTCAGAAATCAAAATTTATCATTATCATCATCATCATCATCAAGTACCTCTGAGAATCCTTAAGCATTCAGAAGCCTCATCAATACTATCAGTAATACTCTTCATGCGTAAATGTGAGTGTCATGTGTAGTGCTACTTTTTTTAAAGCAGAGACCTTAAGGAAAAAGCTTTCTTTACAAAGCCCTTAAAATTCGATAAATAAAATACTTTATTCTTCTCTTTTAAATATGTTTAATTGTATACAATAAATGTGATGACACAGATTCAAAAAATACCCTTCAGCATGACTAAGCTACACTTCAAACTACTGCATCAACAGCCGAGTGTAGGGTTAAGGCACAATTCACGTCACCCACTCGGTTGGCCAAGCCGCAGCCTTGTGGGTGGGTACCTGGTACTCGAAGGAGGGCGTGAGGCGATAGTTGAGCATCTCCTGGTGGAAGACAGGCATTATGCTGCCCGACATGGGGGGTACGATCCACACCCAGTCACCAGGGCAACCGCCCCTCACCCTGTACTCGTTCTCCATGTGCTTCATGAAGGACTCTGTGGCCGAGTGGTGGTCCACAATGGTCACCTTGGACATCTGTGTATCACATATACACACTGGCTCCGTGAGGTCTCATGAAACTAATCCGAACACATCGACCCGGTGTTTCTCAACCCAGCCCTTAAGGCTCCAGTCGGTCCACGTTTTTGCTCTGTCCCAGCTTCCGACACCCCTGGAGCAGGTATTTAACATTCTTAGTGGCTTGGTTTGGCCATGCTAAGACATGGGATAGAGTGCAAATGTGCACCAGAGGACTGGGTTGACAAACTGATAAAGCTGCACTAACTCATTGTGCATTATCAGTGAATTATAAAAGGTTCAGACACATACAAACACATTTCCCATGCTGGTAGCCAGACCCATACCTGGTAACTATAGAGCACTGCGATATTGATCTCCACCAGAGCCTGGTCCTTCCACAGAGATGACGTCTTCCTGGTGTCCAGCCCCATTATGTTAGCCACTTCCTGTTATAGTAGGAAGTCGCGTCATTTGAAAGTATGGACATCTCCATCCATCATCTATTATCCATGATCTTAGCCACTCCGAAGCAAACCATCCATTTAAAAGCCAAAAGCAGTGCTCAGAAATCAATCGCAGGGACTTCTTTACAAACATGATAGGCAGAGAAAGGCACCAGCAAAGATCACACAGGCAGGGCTGCCTAGATATCACCTCTGTGTGGACTTCCTCCTCCACAACACAGTGATGGAAATGAGATATGTACCAGCCTGAGGGCAGCGCCGCGCCAGCTGAACATTATTTCTTTAACCGCACATGCCTATGTTCAACATTTCAGTTTAGCACATGAACACAGAGAGACATGTATCACTATATCCATAACACTCATCATTTCTCACAGGTTGGCATAAGCAGATTTTTTTTTTTTTTCGGCTTGGTATCGTATCATCTCTTTTGGAAGCCATTTGGGTTCTTCCAGGTACCAAACAGGATTACTAGGCTGGTTAAGGTTTATTTTGAAGATATTTAGTTCTGTTTTAATACCGGAGAGTATCTGGCATCCTGGCAGCGGTACGATTTCACCGTTTTTATGTGTTTATGATGTTGCTGGAGGTGATAATTAGGGTGCTAATTAATTCTATGTGGCTTGTAGGTGGGGACAGGCTGCAGGACTGTACCTGGATCCCGTCGCTCAGGACATAGATGGATGGCATGACAACACTGACAACCTGTGCCGTGTACTCGGTGGTTGCTAGAGAAGATAAATGATAATCGTAGGTAGTCGGTGATTCCGATTAAACCCAGTAAGACTAGAAGTTTGTCAATCTGGTTAGGCCTAAGTCAGTATGGGTTTTACTGGTTAGAAAGTGGGTAAATACAGGTGATGAATGCAGTATGTGCTGTTGATTTAGTGCAAAAAGGCCACATGTAACTGGTGGCACTGGGTATGCATTAACAGGATCAGTGGGGCAGTCACCAGAGATGCTAGTCTGGGTTTACAGAGGTTTTGGCTGGTTCAAAAATGAGCTTGGAGGGGGAGAGTGTGGGATGCCAGGCCTCACTGCTGAGCCTTCTGGAGGTGTTGTGGTCTTATTTTAGTGAAACACAGATGAAGTGAGGTGGCTACCTAATGACCCCTATGAAAAGCTTGCCAGCTTGGTTGGTCTATTGCGAGGTGAGTGGCATGGGCCCTTTGTAAAACTCTAATGATGTGGCACTGGATATTTGACATCTCATCCTGTGAATAATTACAATTGAATTCTGTGGTTATTAGCCAGTATAGAACAGCATAAGGTAATAGTTGTTTGAATGAAAGAAGGAATTTATGACAGTCATAGACGTAATCTCAGAGGTGGCTAGTTAGTGAGGCAATACTGTCCAATCAGCATGAAACCTTGTAACTGGGATATTCTAAAGAATGTCATTAGCTATTAGCTCCCGTGTCAGTGATTAGCATAGCACGGAGCGGGCAGTGGCGATCAGTGCAGTGCCCAGCCCAGTAGCAGTTAGCTCTGCTGTGTGTTTAGCTGGGGGAAGAACAAGTCATAGTTTAACCAAGCAAAGTATGAGCAACACCTAATGAAAGGTCACGTTAGCATATTTCCCAATTACCACATATAACAATGAACGGCTTACGATACTGGAAAGTTCAAGCGCTGTCTTTGCGCTAACGATATCCATCTCACATGTTGACAGACGTCGAGGTTTCTCGGCCGGTCCACGAGTGATTTCACTCCTTCATACCTCCAAGATGTTGTAGCGGGAGCTGTCACAGAAGTCTCGGACGCCGATCTCTGTGCCCATGTACCAGCCACTGAAGGGACACGCGGTGAATTGCAGGCCCCCTAGCTCCAGAAGCATGTTGGCCACAGCAGGCAGGCCGTACCACTTCAGGTTAAGCTCCTTGAAACGTTCAATCCTGGGTGACGGAGATGACCGAAATTCAGACAGCGATCACCGTCTGAGCTCTTTAATCAAAAGAGTTCAGACGGCTCTCTCTAAGGTCGCAGACCTGGGGAGGGGGATGTGTGGTATGGAGTTCAAGATTAAACACATGCATTGGGCAATTATTCAGCTGTTGAAGGGATTGAAGGCAGTTTGTTATAGCTGAGATGAAAAAAAGAAAAAAAAAAAAGGCACCAACAGAATTCTCAGGCCCATCTAAATGTGATATACCCGACAGTCTCTTCAACTTCGGTCCCCTAGCTGAACTATCCTGTGGTTTCAACCACTTTGTACGTGTCACCTCCCGCAAATCAACTGTTTTAATTTCCCCGTCCCTTGATGCAGCCGCCGTGCACCCTGCCAAATGTGTCATTATCGTCACAGCAACACCTGCAGGCATCTCAGGTGGTTCCGTCAGTGGCCAATTCTGCCTTTGGCTTCTGTTCTCTTTCCACCAAGCACTAAAGTGCCCTTAGGACAGGAGCGCCAGCCCAGAAGTCTCGCCACAACTCCACAACTCCACAGCCCCTCTGCGTGCTGCACCTGGTTGTGACTCATTCCTCTGTCACATACATGACTCCTCACTTAGGACACTGGGACAGGTGTCTCACTGGACATGGTAAGGCCATTATCTCTGCTTTAGAAGTTCCGTTGGCATCTCAGAAGCAGTTCTGGTATCAGGAATGACTCCCGTAACACTCTGTGAGCTTAGCGACATAGCTTAGCTGGGCAGTAAAAACGAAGATTTCATTTCTCTCCTCCACTCTTTTAATTATGTTCGAGCATGCCAACACCGTTACAGTGATAAGTATCTAGTCGTGTTTACTCAAGACATTTCTTCATAAATCCTGGCTTGTTGGAGAACGTTAAACTTAGCAAAGCCAGGTCCCTGTGCAGAGAGCCTCAGTAATCCAGCACTCCAAACAGGATATTGAAGAATACCTGGATTTTTTAATGTGGCTGACACCACTGTAAATGTGTTAACTTATCCAGCAACATTTTTTGTACCAGATACATTAATACAGCCCCAAAACCCCCTGAATTAAATGAACAATTTTAAAATTCAGGAAAATTTTAAAGTTAACAATGATTAATGGAGTTCTCCACCATCCTGATTAGCACACTGCCATCTTGCTCACTTAGGATGCCTGATGTCCACCTCCAGCACAAGGTCATCTGGGATCTCAAACAGCTCAGGATCGTTGCCGTTGGCCTGGAGCAGAAGGGGCAGGACATCAAAGCGTCCTCTGGGGGCCTTCCATCCCTGCTGTATGCAGATCTGAGGTGCAGGGACAAAACACTCACATTACATTATAGTAACTCAAAGATAAGAGTTATGATAGAGGACTTTTACAAGATGTTTTATTGGTAATGGGTGCATCCCACCCCCCACCCCCCCCCCCCCCCAAAAAAAGGGCTACACTTCAGAAATATCCACTTCTTTTCTTTTTTTTTTTGAAAACCTGCAATTTCCCTCTGTAATTATCAATCACGCTGCACTAGATAATCAGCCCAGCAACAGGGGGTTCAGGACACATGCTGTCTCTCCTGACACACACACACATGCACACAACACACAGGCTTTATAAAGATCATTTTAATGATTTTTCACTTTGCAGTGATTGTGGTTTTTTTATTTATTTTAATTTAAAAGATACCTAATAATAGAACGTCACCCTACTGAGTTTTACCCGTGTTCTGAGGAGGCCAATGTCATTACCATCTGAAGTCTCACCTCAGTAAGCTCCAGGGAGGCGGGGTCTCCCTGCACAGACCCGTCGGCCTGCTTGTAGCCGGCGTAGCGAATTAGCTGGCTATTCCATACCCGGAAATCATGCTTGCCATCTGTCCTCTGGGGGAAAATGGTGATAGCCGACCTGCATATAAGATTCAAGACCTGAAGATCATGGTGATAGTGCAGAGATCCTCCTGACAGACCTCCTGATGGTCCAGTCACTTGTCTTCCCACTTTATGAGACCACTGGTATTCCCACTTTAACACGCATCGATGAGACCACTGGTATGCACTGGTAGCATTCGACACGGCATTGAAAGGCACTAGATATAGAATACTGTAGTTTAATACCAGATTGCATGTTAGATGTCATTCTCCTACAACACTCAAACACTTAAGGCCAGTGTATGTTTTTTGTAATACATAAATGTATACCACACAGCTGAGACTGAGCGCTTGGCTCTCTGACTTGTTTCTCATTACAGGGCTCAGAGCTGCGAGCGGGTGGCACAGGGCTGAATCTTGTAAGAAAGTCCCATCAGTGCTTTTTATAAAGTACATGAGTGACTGGAAATCTGGGTCACTTGACTGCCTGGGAAAGTATCAAGTGCACTTGCTCTTAAGCAGAGAAGAGTTCCTCGACGTGTCCCGAACGGAGCACAGGTGGAGACAGCTCTGGATGACGTAACGAGAGCACAGAGATGTCTGAAGTATGGGAGATAAAAAGGTTCTCCCCAGGATTCTCTACCTCTCTGTCCCTCTCTTCAAATCTGCATCTTTCTCTTTTTCTGTCCCCATCTCTCTCTGTCCTCATCTCCTCCACCATTCGCGCATCTCTCTCTCTCATTCCCTCTCTATCTTCCTTCCTCCAGCCCTCTCTCCATTTCTCTTTCCCTCCGTCCCCCTGCTTTCCCCCTTTCTTCCAGTTTCTTATCAAGCTCGTTAGAGTGGCGCTAATTAGAGCAGAGGGTTCTAATTAACCAGGGTCAGTGCTGCTCCAAGAAACTCTCAAGCAAAGTGACCAATACAGACACAAACACACACACACACACACAGAGAGAGAGTGAGAGAGAGAGAGAGAGAGAGAGAGAGAGAGAGAGAGAGAGAGAGAGAGAGAGAGAGAGAGAGAGAGAGAGAGAAGTAGAGAGAGCGACAAGAGAAGGCAAAACATGTCACTGACTAATGACAAGTGGAAAGGTTTTTAGACCTTTTTTAGGGTGGGAGGGACAAGACAAGGCCAGCAATGAACACTAAAGGATACAAGATTAAACAAAGATGGACTTCAGATCCCAGAAATGAATTCCTACCACTTACCTAAGGTTGCCTTTGTTAGTGGCATACTTGATGTGATTACAGATGTAGTTAAACATCCCGTGAGCTGTTGTGCAGTCTCGAGCATCAAACACCTACCCAAACACAATGCCCTGATCAGCATATTCACAATGTCATTGCTGTCATGCCTGGTGTGGAAGTAAGTCAAGTCACTGGATTACAGACGACAGGAGTGATGTCCACTGCTAACAGCTGTGGAAGGTGGTACCTGTAGCTTGGACCACTGGATTCTCCCTACACAACGGGCAGCATTCCTCCAGGCGTGTTTGGCGCCGTATATCAACTCAGTGTCTTTAAGCTGGTATGTTCCAGAAGATTCTATCTCTTTCTTCACCTCCTCCAGTCTGTCCATGTGTGCCTTGGACCCACACCTGCTCTCACATGAATAATGCCATCATTAGCATTAGCTATTGAACACAGGTCCGATGAAAATGTATCATCCAAGCCTTACAATGCTAATCGATGCTACAGTCAAAGCCACAGTAAGGACGTTACCAATATAACAACAAGCGAAGCTAATGTTTTCCTTCACTTGGTAGAGATTTTTGTTTGCAGAGATGGGAACTCAGTTAAGGGCAGTTTTTACTCTTTACATTGTGATCAGTTTATAAATTTATAAAGTGATGTGTGCTCCTGCCTTTTGATTGAAGTGTAGTATTGATTGATGAAGTCTGTGGCCAGGGGCAACAGTTCCTCTTTGGTTAGGACTTCATCTGGTTTGCGACCCTGGTTTGGCACCATCACCGAGCCTATGCACACTCTCTCAGTGCAGATCGGCACCTGCAATTCATAATCAGTCACCTAACGTGATTTAAACTGCAGTGCGCAAGCCCAGGAGCTCCTTACAAGGAGCCAAGGAATCACTAGTGGTCCCAGACTTTCATTACTGACTCCATGCCTTTTATATTACTTTCAATGTAGTTACCAAATAATTCACAGCACAGTAGGTTCTGAATAATACATTAATATTGATCATTAAAGAATAAGCGTGGAATTCAAAATGTTATTAGCAAAAGGCATTATGAGATCACCTAAGAGCAGCCTTCTGCTTGTGTAGCCTGTTCCTGCCCCAGTGCTGCTTGTCAGACATGTGGCCTAAATTTGCAGCTAACAACCATTTACTGTCCCCTAATATGTTCGTTAAGCCATTCCTGCCGCTGTGGCACTAATAAACAGGATGTCTGTTTTTGCACTGAAGCCAGGCGTGGCAGATTTCATCAGAGCTGAGAGAAGAAGCAGTGAGGTGGGTGATGTGTCTTAGCCGGAGCCTTGGGCAAGCTCATATGGTCAGTGGAATAAGATTAGAACCAAAGCACCACTTTGGGTAGGCGCCAACATGGGCGCTAGATGAGAAGCAAAAACGTTGGAGGCCAAGAAGAAATTTAACGATAGACCAACAACAGCTAGCTGAACGGAAACAGAGACCGCCCCTGCGTCGTCGCCCTTCATCGAAGCAGACTGGACCAGGACCGCTTTGCAGGCCACACAAGAGAGCCTTGAGTGTGGCAGGGTGCAGCCCAAATTTCGCCTGAGGGCTGGAGTTGTGCAAGCAGTGCACCAAGGACAATTCTAAACCCGGAGCAAGGACCAGACACCGAGGCAGGCCGGCCGCTGCCATAGCCTGGACTGCACGTGCTCCACACACAACCTAGACCACTAACAAACCGCCCAACCAAGTGATTAAGAGATACGGCACATGGTGCTTAACGTCGGCGTGTTAAAAATAAAACAAAAAGACTTTCATTTGCCTCTGCACATCCGAGGCAGTGTGAATTGAGACCCTGCAGCTGCTTCTTTCTGTAAAATGGGGGGATGCACCCCCTCCCCCCAAAAAATCCTATGTGTGTGATATATTCTAAATCATACGAGGTGTAATTAATCGTGATTAGAATGAAACAGCAGGCACTCAGCAGCAGTGCGTAGAACCTTGCGTCCCTATAGAGGGAACTGCGAGGGTGAGGCAGAGAGATGTCCATGAGAGTCCTCATGCATATTACTCTCACGTCACTTTTTAGTGCATGAAAGCCAAATCTAAATCTCATCCTCAGTTTGACGTATGGAAAGGAGAGAGACAGTTAGATGTCAACCAAGAGTCATCTATGTATGGCTACTCCTTCTTATATGCATTACTGGATAATTCACACATATGGTGAGTCAGTGAATGTAAAGTAATATAATTAACAGGGAAAGTCACTTTTTCCACTGTGTGAGCATACATGCCTGTTGCTAAATTTCAAGATACTTATTTTAGCTATTTTAGATTCTTAAGATTTCAAATGTTTGAAGTCAAAACAAAAACATGAAACTACAAGGCTCTTTCTTTCCTTTCTTTTCTTTTTTTAATGAATGTTCAAGGTTAAGAACATGGAAATGCCAAATTCTAAATCACCATTTGACTAGCTCCTGTGCAACTAATGTTGCAGTAGCCAAGAAACCACTGAGCAAGGTCTCCTGAAATAGCTCACGCAGATACAGATAGGGTAAGCACCCTCAATTTACAGCGGAAATCCTGCACTTTAGCCTTTCTAGTCACTGCCTTTCCATACACTCATTATCTTCTTAGTTCAAGTCTTCCTTAGTAGTCCTCATTGTTGTTACCTCATCGTTGGAATTATTGTAAGGCATCTTTCAGCAAACAAATAATAGCACGATAAAATAAATCGAATGTATTATTATTATTGTTTTTATTATTATTATTATTCAGGTGGTTCATTCCAGTCCTACCTTGTCGGCATTGAGATGTAGGGTGTCGTTGTACACCACCCCAGTCTCCCAGTTCTTTACCTTCATGTACTTGGGGCATTTGGTGGGACTCCCATTTTGAAGGGTCTTAGTAGGGGACCCTTTGTCCTGGGGTGGTGACTGTGGAGGGCCAAAGGTAAATAGTGTTAAATGATAACTGAACAAAGACTCCTTTGTCTAATACCGTGCAGTAGGATCCCCAACATGTACTGTACAAATACTCTCTGTTCTCGTACCAACATGGCATACTGTCTGTTCACTCTGGGGTCCTGCAAATCCCCCTTTATCACCTCCCTCTTCTTATTTCCTTTCATTCCCAAATCTGGAGGATTTGGACATGATGCTGAATAAAAGTATGACCCCACAACTTCATTCTGGGGTCATACCTGTACTTCTGAACACCCCTATTCACAATGCATTCATTTCAATAAATCTTTGACTTTGTTCTTAGAGAAGTGGCCAGGGCTAATCGCAATATGAAATACAATTCAGACCATTTCTTGTGCTTTGGCTTCAGATACTGACTGGATTTGGATAAAACTGTACTTAGATCAACATGAATGGATCAGTTTTACCCAGGGCTCCAAGTACCTGTACTGGGGACATAGACAGGCAACAGAATGTTCTCGCTGGAAGACTTAATGGCAATCCTCCAGTCTTGAGGCCTTATTTTACTTCATATTATAATGATCAAGGAAGAAAATCACATTCTCACAAACCAAGGCAATCAAGACTATTAAGTAGTCGAATAAGTGAGTTCTTATTGTACTTCCTTAGCATGTGTAGTGCCGATATTGACTATTATACAGTCACTGTAAATTGTTTCTGGGTGAGTAGATACCCAGAATTTTCTTTTCTTTGGGTCAAAAGAAAATCAATCTAATGGCCATAACTGTTCCAGAAATCGGCTGCTTCATAAGCCTATGGTACAGGCACTTTAGTGAGTATGTAATTGTAGCATTTTCCCTGGACGTGAATGAAAACGTCAGTGGCCCATTGGTGCCTCTTATCCTGTTGTACAATGGTAGCTGCCCTCCTCCTGACCTACCTGGATTCCATACAAGAGAACATGTCTTCGCAAAGGCCAAAGGCCAATTTTCAGAGCTAACGAACATTACCAAAGCAACCTCATATTGCTATGGCTGAATGAAATTTTAATACTTGTGGACCTTAGTGTAGTCTTCTTAGATGGGTGAAACAACTCCTCCGCAATGGTTACCACAAACCACCAAGTTACTAATATACTGTATATTGTTCTCCTGCTTCATGCATTTAGCCTTAGGCTATTGTGACTTTGTAAAAATATGATAATATGTGGTGTTGCTACTTTCTTCCACATTGTATTATTACAAACCAGGCACCTGGCCTTGAAAGCATGTAGGTAAATAAGTAAGAAACTAGAAACCAACAAATACAAGAAAACAAGGTGTAAGGGGCTTTAGGGTGCATTGACCTACCCTGACCCTCATTGCTTATGACCAAGGTCAGAAATATTTTCAGGTAAAGGCTTAATGAGTGTAAAACCTTAAAAAAAAATCCTACTCAAAATTCAAATTGCAAAGTATGATGGGAAGAGCAGGTTCTATTGCATAGTCTCTATAGGTTGTAAGAATATGTGTAAGAGCTTTATAATGTTTCTAATATGTTAAAATATGTTTTGGCAGAGTTTTACCATTCACTTAGACTAATTTAGGGTTTAATCAAGCAAACATGCACATCAGAGAACAAATACATCACAGAGAATTAGTGTAGTCAAAATCTTAGAGCCAGTTCCCAGACAACAGTTCACACTGTTCAGTTAGTATTTAGGATTTTATATTATATTCCAATCTAGAAAGTTGAGCTTTACATGGGTTTAAGGTAGCACAGGATCTGTAATACTAACCAAATTGGTACATATTACAATTGGATAGATATTGTAATGAGGCTATACAAATGATACTTTAAATAAGAGAACTACAGCATGGACAATATTGCCATTACCCATGAAAGGCTACGTTAATCTGTTCAGGGCGGCATGAATAAAATCTGCACAAACCACATGGCTTATGCTTCAAACTCACACCCAGTTCAAGCACAACATGGGGATGAGATATGTGATATTTTGGGATGTCCACTTGGAAAATTATCAGCTAATAATAAATAGAAAGCAATAAACTCAAAGGCCAGAGATATTATGCCTGATTAAAGCCCTATATGTTCACCTTCTACACCACTGTAGTAGTTTAATTGCCTGAATTGTATTTGGTACCTCGCCAAACATCAAAAAGGAATTGTAGGCTGTTTCTCATATTTAAAGATAACAGGAGCTATGACCATAAGTTTGGGTTGCAGCATGAGGCTGAAAGTTCATTCACTGTTTATTCACACTGACCAAACTGCCTACTGCAGGCTTACAACTACAGAGGTGTTATAACAAGCTCTGACCTCCATAATGAAGCTTTAGAATATGCTCCAACCTCCACAATGAAGGAACCTCCCAGCAAAGTCAAACAAAACATTAGTTCTAGATGGCCGTCTTGCCATTGCTCTGCAGACACTGTTTCTAACCCATCCTTGGAGACCACTGAGTGGATTCTAATCTAGTGTGATGAAAATGTATCTGACATGCTTCTGAACTGCCTTTCAGACAGCATGCCAATTCATCAGCCTCTGACGTGCTTTGGCCCTGTGGCAGTTCTTCCACTTAAATTCACCCTTGTGTGGATTTACCACTTCCTGTTTAGTCTGCTTTTAGTCAGTTTTCATCTGGAATTGCCAGAAAGGTTGCTTCTTAGCTACAGCATCAAAATGTGATTCAAATGTTAGCTATTCTTTACATTTCTAATGTGACATAAGGCATTGATGACCAGACCCACTATAAGTATGTGGGAATGTGTTAATTCATGACTGGAGTATCCTTTCCTATTGCTATTCCTTAACTTATCAACAATTCCTCAGTACATGTCCTTTATTACAAAGCTCCACAATAATATGAATGAATTGTGGACCCCAATAAAAAAGCTACAATATTTTACAGTTAGTTAGTAGGAGGGTTGTGACATTTTTACAATTTTATAATTCTGATGTATTTGACATATTTAGATGCCAACTCTTCACATCGTGACATTTCATGCTACTGTGATCATTGTTTCCTTATGTATTGTAATGTATTCTAATGTATTCATGAAGAAAAATGAATGGCAAGAGCCAGGAAATACTGTTACACATTCCGCATCACCACATGCAAGGTGACATTAGATAGATAGATAGATAGATAGATAGATAGATAGATAGATAGATAGATAGATAGATAGATAGATAGATAGATAGATAGATAGATAGATAGATAGATAGATAGATAGATAGATAGATAGATAGATAGATAGATAGATAGATAGATAGATAGATAGATAGATAGATATTTGTTGATCCCTTTAGAGGAAATTTGGGTGTTGAGGGTGCACAAACAAATGAGACATAACTGCACAAATATACACATACACAGACATATGCAAATACACAATCTGGCATTACAGTGACTTTTCAGCAGTCTAATTATGTTTCTGTATGCAGCACTACAAAGGCAGACATTTGTGGTTCAGTCTCCTCTGTCATGGTGCTTCCTATCATCTCTTTGGCATGAGCATGGTTTATTAACCATCAAGTTATTCTAGATTTAGCTTTCAGCACAGAACACCCTGCAAATATAAGAAATACCCTGCCCCATTAAGGTCACCAGCAATCACCTCACATCTGACTCATAGATCAAACATATGTGTCAGTGTTTGTTTTCTTGACACTACAACATGAACACCCACGTTGTGTTTACAAATGTCAGGAAGGACCGCTCACTTTGCTCAGTAAGCGGTTATTCCATGTGCAGTGTGACAGACTTCCAGATAACCAACTTCCTTAACTAGGACATTCTGCATGGTGGGGTTGCACATTTATCTGGGTCTCAGGTGAGATGAAATGGAAAGTGTAGTGTTTGTACTCTTCTTGCAAAAGCACATAAACAGGGCAGAGAGGTCCTGATCTGACAGAGGAAGAAAGAGAAACAGAGAGAGGGAGACAGACAGAGAGAGAGAGAGAGAGAATCAGACAGATAAAAACATACACAGAGTGAAAACATAGTGTTCTCTCTCCTGGGTGGCAGGGGTTTTGAGGGTCAAGTTGAGTGAAAATGATATTACAGTGTGTCAGAGCAGATCACTTGACATCTCAACCTTTAAATATCTTTAAACGACAGTTATGACAGCATAGGGTCTGACCATAACAATAGCTCTCTGACTGCCACAATTACAATCATTTATGAGACTCTTATAAGCTATATAATATCAAAACCATATAGCTATATTAACCATTTTCATAAGAATTAGACTGCTTCAGAAACCATTGCAATATACCATTGATAACACCACATACTTTCCAGTTTCTGACAGAAAAGCATTGAGGTTAAATGGTTCAACCTCACAGAACTCTCTCTCTCTCTCTCTCTCTCTCTCTCTCTCTCTCTCTCTCTCTCTCTCTCTCTCTCTCTCTCTCTCTCTCTCTCTCTCTCTCATACACTGCTCAGCTGCCAAGGTTTCAGAGGGGTTTATCCCCCAGATATTTTGTATTACTAAAGGGGGGTAATGACTGTCCTTTTTTGCCCCTGTAGGACCACACAGCTGCAGTCATTCATGTGTCCCTCCGTTGGATCTGCTCCTTCCGTCCGCTTCCTTTTGAGGAGCAAACGCATCACAAGTGGCCGGGTGACAGTGCCACGTGCTGGGCTAGAGGCTAAGATGCCCCAGTCCCTCAGCACCAGAAACAAAGTGGGCCCTCTCTCAAGTTTCTCACTGCCACTCAGCTGTACATCAGGTGGGAGGAGCCAGTAGAAGGCTTTCCAATCAAACCAATAAGCCATACAGAAAGCCATATATGCACATGCTGCCATTGATCCACAGTGTTGATACAATTCCTTTAACGGTTAATTCAATTATCAAACGACAATATATTCATATTGTGTATGGCTGTGTGAAAACGTGATTCCACTTTTATCTTTTCACAATGATGATGCATATATGTACAGGCATTTTTGATTTAATAGGTTCCTTCAAAACTAAAAGTCTCACAATAATCAACTTAGGCCGTTTTCACACTAGAGCTTTTTTCCGGAATTGCGCTATCGATTCACGGTTCGGGTTGAGTTCTTGTGTGTGAATGCCAAGCAGCGATAATGAACCCTTCCCTCAAACGAGCCCACAATCGGTCCTGGGTGCGGGCTCAAGTATTCGGAACAAGTGTGAAAACGCCCTTCATCATCGTGTTACAACGGACAGCTTGTAGCATCTGTTCTCAGTAGTTACTGATCAGGCACATTGGTGAGCAGTTTATTCGTAGATCTAGTTTGAGCTTGTTTTGCGCGCTAGCTAGCTAACAGCTACCTCTGATTTCCTTTCATCCTTTTGGTTATGTGTGTGTGCAACTAAAAAATAAGTTTGTCTAAGAGGTAATTCACTTGACTTTAGCTTTAAATATAGTAGGACCACATCTATGTTCACTAAGTTCGGAGCTAACTTAGCAACGCGACTAGCATATAACTGCTAGCATTAGCCTTGTTAGCTACTATAAGGTTGCGTTTACGGATGCATAATAATGAACAATGTTACTGGTATGTAGCACTTCAGTTTTTAGTTTATGTGCTCTGACGTAAACCTGTGTGTATTTTATTATTATTATTTGCTTTCAGTGCCACACAGCCATTCAGCACATTACCACGGAGTATTTACATTAGTTGATGCGTCGTGTGTAAGCCATGACTTTCTCTTCGGTATAAACGCTAGATTTCTCAGTAATATATAAAGGTATTTTACATATATACATACAACGGCATTTCGACAAATCACCCTCCCAGTCTACTATTCTGGAGGTGTCTGGAAGACTTTCTCCTGCTGATAAGGTGAGTTTGCTCATATAACAGGTTTATCATCCTGGTAATTCACTCGCATATTGTTTAGGCCTAATCCTATTTCTTATTTTTGCCCGTTGTTTAAAATCACGGCACGTCTAAGTAGGTTACGTAGGCTTTACGTAGGTTAAACAGACTCGACGCGTTTTTCTCAGACATTTCCAATATGCTGTCCTGAGCTATGGTGTTGTCTGCAGGTCATAACTTCGGTCGGTCTCCCAGTAAAACAACACTGCTGGATTACCAGGCTACTAGTGAATTGTATAGCTAGCTATTGAGACGTAGCAATAGCCAATGCCAGATTTTTATGCTTGTTATGAAGACAACGACCATGATACACTGAAACGACAATTAACTAATATTTTTTATTAAATATTACGAAAATACTTGTGTGTTTCTTTGGTCGTTTTCGCAGCCATTTTTCCCGTGATTCACAAGAAATGTAACATTACACTCTGTTTGGAGTGCCTCGATATACATGCTTGGAAAATGGCTATGTATATGTTGATATATGTAGTTATATATGCACCTTAACATATGTGAGCAGTTTTGCATATTTTAATGCACAGCCTAATGAGGCAGTTAAATACACCCACACACTCATGCGCAGATGTCACTATTTGGGTAGGTGGCAATAGACACTGGAATGCATTCACAAATACATTATTAGATTCTGCAATATGCTTAGAACTCAAGGGTGGCAGTAAAGACTCAGAATGAGGTGACTTCCATGAACAGCAAGACTGTTCAGGCCTATGTCTGGCATATAGCCATTTGCTAAGGATAGAATCAGCAGCTGCCAAAAGTAGCTCTCAGGCTACAAGTTGTTGTTTTGTTTTGTTTTGTTTTGTTTTTTATGTATTCTCTACAAGGCATGGGAATCTGATCATTGTGATTAGATCACAACTCAGCCTGCAAATGTTTGTTTTTTATATCCAAAAATGCAAATATAAAATGATAAATGGAAACTTATTAAATGGAAGGAACCTCCCACACTCCAACGGCCTAACTGTACATTCAGAATCTCTTTCCTCACTCTTATAACTACATGCTTTGTATATTACTTTCAGTGTTATTACTGAATAATGCACAGTAATTTCTGAATAATATACACTAAGAACAACAATTACATGATAAACCTGGAGGTTAGGGGGCAAAGATTGCTTGTTTGTTTTACCTTGTCACTCTGTGAGTATGGGTTGTTCAGCACTGTAGGCATAGAGTCTTTTCTCCAGAGGTCATCGAACACTCTGTCGTTATGGGACGCCAGATGTATGTTGCCATCTATCCCCACACCAAGGCCTCTGAAAGTCACAAACACTTCAGATCACCACTCAGCGCTTGTCTTGAGAACGCACACACACAAAAGTACATATACACAGAAGAACATACACACTGAGGACTGGCAAGATTTCTGGAGCGGTATTTAGTGTTAGTTTAAAGCCAGGACTGACACCATCAGCTTAATAAAGTGTTTAGATTTACTCGGAAATTCCATTTAGTTCTTAGTGCATTACGAGCTAAAATGCAGGAGAAGTGTATCTGTTATTCACATGGTAAGCAATTCATAGTGCTGTGTACATTCACATTGCATGTAAAACTGGACCAGTCATTTTCTCATTATGTATCACAAATCTTTCGTTTGCAGTATGAACAGCAAAAAAAACCCACACAGAATCTGGCATTTTCAATTCTGATTTGGGCCACTTACATATGTGGTTGTGAAGTCTGATATGTATCCAATCTGCAGCATGCCACCACTGTCTGAACAGTCGGATTGGATTTCATGCAAGAGTGTTACATCAGTCCAGGTCAACAATCCTCTTAATTTCACACTGACAATAAGGCAAGATGGACGACCGCAGACACTTCCAGTCATTCCTCTCCAGTGATGGAGCTGCGATGAATCCACAGAGAGCCACATTTCTCGCCGCATTATAATCTGTTATTGAATTTGCAGCCAGCCTCCACCAATCATTAACATAACCGTTGAACTGAATGCCTTGGACTGGATTATTTAGATTATTTTAATTTCGGGCCTAGGACAGCAAACAGCAGTTGCCAAATACAGTCTTGAATGAAGGGTAACAAAGTCACTGAGTAAACAAACACTTGTGCTATAAATACCTCGCAGGGTGTTTTTTCCCCAGGTTTGCACTGTATGATGGGAATCGTAGTGACACATTCACCACCAGTGTGGTACGAGTGACTAAATGTGTGGAGTGTAAGAGCGGTCGGGGCGGGTGACGAACACGTTAATGCATCATCTCCCCTGCCACAAGCTGGGAAACGGTGTCAGAGGGGAAGCTTCTACTTCTCCTGCCCATTTGATTGCATTCATGCAGTTGTAGAAAGTTACAAGGGTCACGACCTTACAGCACTCTTTCCCTGGACACTATGGGCAGTCGGCTCCTGCGATTCTACAGTTCTCATGAGCCCAAAAGCCACAGCAGAGTTTCAGAGTTCCATGTTCAACATCTTCAGTGATTATAACAGTCCTGCAGCGTCCAAATGAACGATCTGAGAGCTAATGCAAGACTGAAGCCGTTAGTTCAACATCTGTGTAGTCGACTCAACAGAAGCGTACGGGGCACACCTGCTAAACTAGTGGGCGCCTATACACATGCATTCAGGACAAACCTATCATTGCTGCACAGAGAGTTGGGTACAGGAAAGCATCTGCCTTATTTTCTAGTTTAAACACAGGTGTCATTTTGCTCCCATTAGAAGAGCAGTAAGAAAGCCTGAAAAAGTAAGTATGATGCACTGGGAGAACAGAGTGGAGCTGATTACGCTCTGTAAATGTAAACTGTAAGCGGTGCTGTGGAGGCAGACGTGCGGGTGTACTAACGCGCCACTCTCGCTCGGCCACACGTGAAACTCACACAAACACATCGCAGAGGCACATGCACCAGAGTGCTGTGCAGCCCTTCTACCTCCCACACGCACTCACTGTTTATCTCTCTCCCGCTCACCGCCTCTCTCTCTCTCTCTCTCTCCCTCTCTCTCTCTCTCCCCATCTCTCTCTCTCTCTCCCCGTCTCTCTCGCTCTGCCTGTCACTTTTTCACCCCATTTCTCACTCTCTCCCTCTGTCTCTCCCCTTCTGTTTCTCTTTTTTCTTTCTGTGTCTCCATCTCTCTCCATTCTCTCTCCTCTCTCTCCTCTCTCACACTCTCATCTATCCAGACTAGTTGTGAATCTGTGTTGGCTCCCTCCATGGGCACACATGCTGCCTGCTTCCTAGGCCTGAGTTCACTCCATCTTATCTGCATATCCGTCATAAGAGCGATCTCAGGCACAGGCAAAATAAATGCAGTATGAAATCTCTCAGCATCACCTCATTAAAGATCACGTCTGCAGCCCCTCTAAACTGAATGTGTGACAACTGGACCACATACATCAATTAAGGCATGTCTTAAGTGTTTAGCACATTTGATGGGAGTGAACATTGTAACCATCATTTAGGTGTTTAGTGGAGAGCAACACTATTACTGCAAAATGCAAACTTTTTGTAATTAGGTTTTTTTAGTTGCTGTAAAGGCTCCAATAAGTGTGATAATAATCTTCATCTTATTTTTTTTTTCCCGCTGTGGAGCATGTAGGAAGTAATTAAGCACAGGTTCTTTCTATTGTAAAGCACTTTGATGGTGTTCTCGGGGAAGAATTCTATTTGGTGCCTTTTTGGCTCATAAATCAACGATGCATCTGTTATTTGGTGAGTTGTCTTTCTGTAATTACTCCCATGCCATCACGTGCTTTTACACAAGACCTTCACGTGAGGACGCTGCACGATTGCAAGCCCCCGCAGCCCTGCGCTCAAACATCAACTCAGTACTCAGCCTTTCACATGGCGGATGCCCACCACAGCCTCTATTAGCACACTTATCTGAAAGATTGTTTACCCCTAAATGTCTTAGACTGGAGGTCTGTTATTTCCAGCAAATGCATGACTCATGTGCCCCAGGGATGGGGAAGAGTGCACTTGGGGAAATTGAAGCCTTTAGATTTGGACAAATTTTGTGGTAAATACCCTACAAATCTGATTCTTATCTGCAGCCCCCAACTATTAGTGTAATTGGCTAAACCACATCAGGTACAAGATAATGAGATTACTCAGAGGAAATGAGTGCAATGTGGCTGTATTTCCTATAAACCACTAAACTGATTTATAAATCTCCATGCATCTCGTGGCAGAAAGTATTTGTTAAAGATCCAGGTAAACACAAAACATTCATTTGGATAACTATGGAAATGACAAGGCAACTGTTCAGAGTGCCATGGTATTGAGTCTTTGATCTATTTAGCTGCATTGCTTGAACGCTAAACTTGTTAATAAAGAGTGAAAGCGAAAACATGTTGGATTTAGTAGGCTACTGTGTGTATATGTGTACGTGAGGATCATATTTATGTGTGTACACATTTGTGTGAGTTTGCACATGTGGATACTCCATGCTCGCGTGCGTATGCATACACGCATGCCTGTACCTGTGCGTGCGGGCACTCTGCCGCGGCCTCGCTCACCTCTCCACCTGCACCTCCACGTCCCGCTTCTCCACGCTGCCTCGTGGCCCGTCTCCACTCATCTCCCGTTTGCTCCCACCGCTCTTGATCAACTTCAGCACGGGCTCGATTTCCTCCAGCAGCTCGTCACTGTCCGCCACGCCGTTCAAAAGCAGTCCCCCCTCCCTCAGCAGGGCGTCCCTTGCCTCCTTGCGGGGGGAGGAGCCAGAGGAGAGGTTCTCGATGGCGCGCAGCTCTTTAGCTGTGCCCGGCGCGAGGGGCAAGCAGCGCTCGCAGGGCCTGGCCGCCAGCGGGCGCACGGGCCTGGTGACGCGCACCGTCCGGGGCCGCCCGTCCCCGCTCAGAGTAGTCTCCAGGTGCGTAGTGAAGCCCTCCGGCCCCCGGAGGATCAGCACGGCGTGGCTCTCAGGTGAGACGTTCTTTAGCGTCTCCAGCGCCCGCTCGTAGCTCAGGTCCACCAGGGGCTTGTTGTTGACGGCCAGGACTATGTCGCCCACCTGCACCAGGCCACACTCCTCGGCTGCGCCACCGCGGATCAGGTCAGAGATGATGACGGGCGGATTGCACACCCGCTGCTTGACTAGGAAACCCAGCCCGCCTATCTTGCGCTTGAAGAGGCGCACAGAGATGATGTTTGGCTGGAGCTGACACACGCTGGACTCAGGATCCTGCATGGTGACACCCCTGTGTGCTGTAACACCACTCTGGGGATGGACAGAAGGGCCAGGTGTAATGACACAGCAGACAGTGTAGAAGGAACCAGTATGCACTGGTTCTAACAGCAGGTTGATCTTTATTTGTCTTGGTTAATTCTAGCTATTTAACATTCATTCATAAAAACATTTTGTATGATTTAATAAAATGTTAGGCACACATTCAGGGCTTACTGGATAACTGAATGTGCAAAAAAAGAAAAAAAAACCGTTGCATTTATTGGAACATCTACCTGATTTACTCAGTTCTTAAAAATAGAGTACACCAGGCGTGAATTAGACTCCCTGTAGTTGTAAACCTCCTCATTCGGCGCTTTTTGTCCTGCCGCTAAACAAAGACGTGACGTGGCTCGTGAGCGGTTCTGAAGGAAAGCTACACATTTATTGGTGGAGAGTAGGGTTTAAAAACATCGCAGCAAAGCCATGTTTCGTTTCGTGGCGATCCTATGCAGAACACTGCGTGCGTAATTCCGACCGAATCTACATCGCTACAGTAATCCGAACTTTGTGAAGGAACGACACAAATAACTGCTTGTGCATACTGGTTACGGACAAGACTTCAACACCGAATATCCTACTTTAAACCTGCGCCCAGGACTACGTGGAATCTGACCTATTGACCCGACATACTGACGTGACGTTGGTATGCGTGTCATTCATGGCAAAAACAAGTAAGAAATGCGGTGAAGCAGGCTGTCACTGTTTCAGGAATCTGCCGGCGCAAGGGAGAACGCCGAAACCCAGATCGTGTAATTCAGGACCGCGGACAGCGGAACCTCCGCTTTGGCCTCGTCTCCCCTTTCCCACGAAGCTACATTACTAAAATAGACTCACATATATTGTAGGCAAATTATAATCTTACTGATGTAACGCTGTACACAATCGCCGTATCTGTCAAATTTTTGTCACAACAACAAATTCAAAGACGACATCCACAAGACCTTAGATTTACTGCTGCTGTCTTCGGTGGGGCTTTCCACTGCAGGTAATGCACAATGTGAAGATTGTTTTTTTGTATGTAACATATGAAGGAATTCACTTGACCTGAAAAATAATCATTTGACCCGAAACTATGTACACATTTGCACGTGTTCGGAAAGATAGTAGCCTGGCGTTTTTTCTAACATGCTCGCATCACAATAACTCCAATGCAAAATAAAAGCAAATGACTCAGATGGTTCAAAGTAAAATTGCAGATCTGGGGAAAAAAAGTCACTCAAATTACCATAATTGCGAAAACGCTCCAAAAATATAATTGGTCTCTTTTTCGTTCTCACCTTGAAAATGTATGGACTTTGGCGATAAAACACAGCATATAGATGCGAATAATTAAGCAATCGAACAAAGCTTGGATTACCGGGAAACACCTGCGCGTTTTGCAGTAGCCGACTCTTCAAATGGCTTTTCAGTCTACTTTTCCATAAAGCAACAAGCGCATACTTGTGGCACGTGAAGAGATAATCAGTGCACGTGTCTATAAGATATCGAGCAAGAAGTGGTTTCTCCTGTCTCTTATTTTTAGCGTGTTTTCTGAAATTGCCTATTCAAACAATAAAAAATTGCTCCCATGCTATGAAGGCTATTTTCATGTGATCATGAAGCATGGAGAAGAAGCACCTCTAGTAGGATCACTTGATTAAACTGCTGTGCGCCGTGTTGTCTTCGCCGCGAGGACTCAACAGGAGTCTAGTTGCTCTACAAAGCACTAGTTGCTCTACAAAGAGGCATCAAGCTTCCACAGTCGCAATTACACGACGCCGAACTCCTGAGTTTTGAGATTTGTCATGGTTACTACCACGACAAACTGAACAACTGTCATCTCAGGAAATCCAACTTTTTTTTTTTTAGTAAAAAAACAAAAAAGAAGGAAATGTAATATAAATACAGACTTAATCTTACCGTTTCAAAACAGTGGAAATAACCGTTACCCTTTAGTTATCTTCTCTTCGAAAATCTCCGAGGAGCAGGAAGAGTTGTGTTCTGATGTTGCTGTGCCCAACTTGAAGCAGTCACTTCAGAAGCACGGCATGTCTGTCCGTCCGTGAGGCGCCGGGTTCCTCTATAAATATGGAAGGGTGTGAAATGACTGTGCGCTCACGCCGCTTTCGTGCACAAGGATTTATTCTGCGCTCCGGCGTTTTTATTCCTGTCATCAGCAGGGTCGGTCCCACCCGTCGCACTCCCTACTTGAATGGGTGGGTTTTACAACCGCATAGATGACCTGAGCGGTGCTGAAGTGTTGCGTGTACGAGCTCCATTCAGTTTAGCTGGCTGCAATCTTTTGGTCTTGGCGTCGCAATGATAATAGCAGTTACACGCCCATAAAGATCAAAATGCTAAGCCACTTTATGTCACCAATGTGTGGCGTTTGTTGAAGATTGTTAGGGCTCCTCAACGGTCTTATTCAGCGGAGCTGAATTTCTCCGTTTCTCTAGTTAAAACAGTTGTAAACAGAAATAAGTAAACTTACACCCCCACGGAAACAGAAATACGCACCAGTGCATGCAAGACAGAGTAAAACATAAACACTTTTAAATGCACACACATACACTCACACATTAGGTGAAAGTTTCTAGCTGCGAGTTTCTCATATTTTGGCCTTGAAATGTAGCTGTTTCCCAGAGGCAGACTCAGAACTCCATTGCGAATAGCTCGGGTGATTTCCATGATCTAAAGTCATGGCCTCCTGCCCATACACCTCGGCTTTTAATGACAACCAAGTACCAAATCTCTTCAAACACACATAGCATTTCAGCTGGGATATTTTCACTCTGTCACACACACACACACACACACACACACACACACACACACACACACACACACACACGCACACACACCACACACACAAAGGCACACATAGATGTACGGCCAGCCAACTGCCCGTGTCATTATATCAATCACTTCCGACTTGAGTGCTACCATCTGCCTCCTAATGAAACCACGCATCCCACATCACACACCATCTCTCTCTCTCTGTCTCTCTCTCTCTCTCTCTCTCTCTCTCTCTCTCTATCTCTCTTTCTCCCCATCTTCCTCTCTCTCCCCATCTCTCTCTCTCTCTCCATCTCTCTCTCTCCCTCTCTTTCTTTCCCCCACTCTCTCTCCCTGTCTTTGTCTGTCTCTCTATTTTCTCTTTCATTTCTATCTATCTATCTATCTATCTATCTATCTATCTATCTATCTATCTATCTATCTATCTATCTATCTATCTATCTATCTATCTATCTATCTATCTATCTATCCTCTCCTTTTCTCAATATCCTTTTCGGTTATGCATGCTCTCCTACACATACAAAAACACAGACACATGCTTGCATACACTGACGCACACACACACACACATGCGCTCAGACACACACACACACACACACACACACACACACACACGTGCACATACACACATTTGAAGCTGTTAAAGTCACAGCTGTTACTATTTAAATAACATAGTCGTGGTTTGTGTTTGTTTCTGTGTATGTGCCTATCACCTTTTTACATTTACTATTTTCAATATTCTATAATTGTCCTCTATAGGTTTAATTGGTCAAGTTTCCCCTGCATTTTACCTCTGGTTGCTATGGGAACATTATTGCTTTTCTGCTACCAGAAATTCCTACAGTTTTTTTCTCGTTTTCTATATAACAGCATCATGTATAATTTATATATAAAGTGTTGACCAGTCAGGCCCAAATTTTCTTGTCTTTTGTGCTTGTTTAAAAGCTCCATTACCTAAAACGTTTACCATCCTGATTACTCAGACCCCAGAAACTTTTCAGTTATTTATTCAAGAGGTATTATAATATTTTTCATTGCCAAAACACACTTTTTGTAATGCCATCACCTTTTGCAAAACCCTAAACATAAATCTAAACGCTCCAACTTTCTTCTCCAAAATGGCTCTCCGACTGTGAAAACTCAACAACTTTTCATTTTGAAGTTTGCTTAGAATGAAACATTATCAAACCACATAAACATGCATCAAGTATATAGCCACTCCTTCTGATTTCTTGACACTAGAGCAATCAATAGAAAACACTGTGGCTAAAGCAAAGATGACCTTATATTATGAACTGCAAACCTTAACTGAATTAATTGATAGACTGGACAATATACCAGTATATAGTAAACTGTGAAAGCAGACAAAATATAGTGCAAATATAAGTATTTTACTTTTATGCAACAAAAACGTAAATAAAATAGGAAGGCACTACACACCAGCACCACTGCATGAAGTGGACATTCTCTTTCATACGGATGTCAGCGTCGAGGACTGGAGGAAGAGAGAATAAGGTGGAAGGAGCAAGTTTGCAAATCTAGCATTGTTAAACCATTCCCGAACATTCCCATGGAAACGGATCTTAGCCCAAATGATCACATAAGTCCCAAATGATCACCACAGCCCCGTCAGTGCGAGGTCCTTGAGAAACGTAAGTAGTTATGCAGTGGGATTTGGTCCTAAGGTAGCATGCTGGTGTTGGGCTCCTCGGTGACTGATGGCAGCACACAGAGTGATATTCCCCCCACACAAGCCAGGGCCAGCGATGTCAAGACCTCTTCCTCTCCTCTTTGCAAGGTTAGAACCTGCTTCGGATAAATTCCTGCAGTGTCTCCAATGACTGCATCTCAAACACTCTTGGAATTTTATTACACATATATGAAAACAGTGCCATACATGGAATACTGCAGTATGTGTAGTTTTTCTCAGGTGTTAAACTGCACTGACCAGTCCATCAGTGCATGTTGTCAGTTCCAAATACATTTTTTGGTGCGATGTTGGCCAATCTATGGATGGACCAGGCTAACAGTATACTTCTGATACTGATAGGCAGACAAATATGTGTGAATCACTGTACGTAGTGAAAATATTGATTTGGTATTGTTGTATTTGTTATTGATAGTATCGATATTTCTTTTCTGAACTACAGTATATTGCACTGTGAGAACAAATGGCAAAATACTGTCAACCCACTGAAGACTTTTCTCTGTGTCATTTGTTGCTTTATATTACACAATAAATACTGTTATTCTGGCGGTTTTTGATGCAGTAAGACATCCTTAATTTACATTCACTTACAGTTTGCTGTAGATGTGCGTAACACAGCCGTGACAGCTATTGTGAGAGGTAAACAAAAAAAACGAAAATAAAGGAAAAGGAAACACAAACGCAGCGTGTGCATTTTAAAATCTTACAATTTGCTTGCATTTTGAAGTTGATTGTGCGTCGAGTGACAGCAGACTTTTGGGGGAAAGCAGATGTTATAGTTCTGGCAGCATGAGTCACTTTTGGATGAAATATCAAGTGTTTTGGTGGCTGGAGTGCATTTTGCACCAAAGGTTATCTGATGTGCTGAGGTGAGTGTTTCAAAAGCAGACTGTGTGAAGAGTATTAAAGAAGTGGACATGGTACTGAGACAATTGTAAAAAAACTGTTAGAATCTTTTCCAGTGGTCAGTGGTCAGTGGTCACTGTCATTCTTTTTACTCTGCTTGATCTATCAGAGTAAAGGCAGAGTAAAGCAAAGGATAATGGTTTGCCATTTGCTCTACTGATCTACCCTGTCCCTGATATCAGCATTGCAAAGAATATACCCGATGGACAGTGGTAGCCTGGTGCCGCAGTGGTAGCTTAGTGCATAAGTGGTAGCCTAGTGCATTGGACTTTGGGCTCTCAATCAGAAGGCTGTGGGTTTGAATGCTGTGTTTGCCATGCAGTGTCTGTATGGACCTTGAGCAAGGCAGTTAACCCTTTCTGTGCCAGGGGTGCTGTGCCCATAAAGAGAAGCATTACATTATACTGCACATGTGTATGTGACCAGAGAAAGGCATTCCATCTGGCCATTGTGTTGTTACAGTATTTTTGGTTGTTTATATTTTGTGTTTGAGCATCGCAGCACTATATTGTAAAAAGCCTAAAAAAAGTGTGAAAGTGTGTGTACTGGTGATTTTACTGTAATTGTACTGAGTCATGAAGGATTACAGTAGATGCCCTTTAACACTGTACAGTTCTTCAGCATTGTACAATTGTACATCACAGTACGAATCATCCATAGTACTCTAGATCCAACCACAGCTTGTGGTCTGCATCTTTGAGACTTGCAGTAATTTTGTCTGTGAATGGTTCATGAAGGCTTGTATGCGTTAACTGCTGAACTGCTGTGTTACCGTTTAAGTAAGTTATACAATTTTGCAACATGTATCCACTGTTTTGTTTGAAGTAGAGAGTTGCTCTTTTGACCAATATACAATGGATAAGTACCTGAGAAAAACTGTAATATATAAAAGTATATATAAATAAACTGTGTTGTGTTTGCATCTTTTTTCTCAACATGTTTCTTGCAAATCTGTTGACTATTTGCAACAAAATGTTTGATGGTTCTGTGATCATGCCCCAATATCTTAGTAATTTTAAGAGTGCTGCATCCCTCTGAAAGACTTTCTACAATTTTTAACTTTTCAGAGTCAAAATGCTTAAATCCAGTAAGCATTCAAGTTTGTACAGCTTGGAGAATATGCATTAAAATGACAATATGGTCAAAATACTCTGATACCTAATAATTGTGAACACAGTGTATCTGCGTTTCCCCCAACTGTTGCCGTGATGCGTTTTCAGAAGACAACAGCCCAAAGCTTTCCTCAGCCTTAAAGGATAGACCTGCCCTTCGCCATGAAGCATAATGCATTGCAGCTGAGCAGTGGAATAAAGAGGCTATAGATAGGACTGCAAGGTTGCTCCCTTTAGGTCCTGAAAACAAGTTTCCTAGTCCCATTATGATGGTGAGGTTACGAACGCACTGTGGAGTGGAAATGCGGCAAAAATGATTTCGCTTTTTTTTGTGGCATGAGTGTTTCAAATCATACATTTCAAGGAAATTGCAAAGCAACTCTCTGCCTTGGACAAATGACCAAAAAATTCTGTAATGTATGTACAAGTTTACTTTGTTGAGAAATTACTGTAAAGCATTTAAGAGCCTTGTTTGAAAGTTTTGTGCTAGTCCTGCTGAGACATACATGTTTATGTGGCGTGTGGGGTGAATATACCTGTATTCTGCAACCCAGTGGACAGGATCCAACTCCTGTTACCCTTCAGTCTGAGGAGTACCCTGCAGATTCTTTTTCACCTTTGGGGTTTTCTGTCTATGAGAGCAGAACTGGTCACACAATTTACTAGAAGTAAAGGATTTAAACTACCATTGTATCGGTAGTTGGGCATATATTCCTATCACTTTTGGCTCCCTGTCATGGAATTCAGCTGCCATTACTGTATTCAGTATGGTGGACATATTTGGTCTTGTGTTACAGGATATTTATGCAAAGGGATTTGTTTGCCTTTTTCTTAATAATCTAATGTTTACAAAGTGGTCAGCTCCACTCATCTTATCCCTCACGGGTTACCTTGAACCCATAACAATGTTATAAACCAAATGTTATGAATAAAAGTCTAGCTTGATTCACGTTGTATTTGAGCCATCCTGCACTGCCTTGGTGGTTGTCACAGGTACGTCGTATCTTTTTTCAGTTCAGTTAGTGCCGCTGTTTTGTTTTTCCACTTCTTGCCTAAATAATCAATTTAGTCAAGATCTTCACTCTATATGTTCACATAACTGCTTTCAGAACACAGGTTAACTGTTGTTAGTGCTCCAGCTACGCTCTATTGGAGATGTCAATTTGCTGTAAAGTGTCGCCTTAGCCGTAACTCCTTAGAATAACCCACATTTATGTTTAAGTGAACAGTGCACATTGTTTATCAGTAGCTTAGTGGTGAGTGGACATTTTACACAGGTGATATGGGCTTGTCCATTGTGCACAGGACAAATGACATCCCCCTGATTTCAGCTGATACTGAGCCACACAATCACTAGCGCAGATAGTATCTAGTTACTATATTTTGAAGTTAGATTGATATGTTTACTGAATTACTGCACATCTTTACCTTAGTTTCACAAACAAAGTGGCAAAAAGTCGCACTGGTATGTATGCATCAGACATCAGACACAGCAACATTGATGGGGTTTTTATAAACGGCAGTGGCACTGCTGGGTTAAGAATGATCTGATAGTATTTTTCTGATAGACTGGAGAAACTTCAGTGTAGCAATATTAAGAGTTTCTGTCAATATTAAGAGTCAGCGGTTTCAGAAGACTATGAGGAAGAGGGAGAGGTTTCGCATATGTCAAACTACTCTGCACCATGGAACAACAGCTGTCATTAGCTGTCATTATCTGTCATAATGAATTTCCACATCATTATCCCACACTGAATCACGCTGGCCATCACACTATCATCTGATTAAAATCCTGCTTATAAATTACTGATCTGAAACAAACGTGCGATGATTTACCTCACTGTGGCAAGCAAACCAACTGGGGGTGGACGTCACGTGTCTGCACGCGTGTCCTCCAGGGCAGCGGCTTCTGTGGTAAGTGCAGGTGCAATATAAACAGACAAACAGGAACACTGCGACTGCATAAAGTGCTGGAACAGGGATGTCAGCGAGACCAAAACAGACTGATATATTTCATTTGAAGAATGCTGATATTACTGAATCACCTGGCAGCAGACATGCAGTTTTATTTTAGGTAATCAGTGCAAAATAATCAAAACTATATGTAGGAAATGTCAGATGTGTTGTATAAAGCTCTTCATGTAGAATGATGTAAACAAACACTTAGGTCTATTGGCCAACATTTCACATTAGATGGGATGCTGCATGCTTATTTGTCCTTCTTACAGGAACTGATGAGCTATGAAAATGCCAAAGTCTGAACTAAATGTCCTCAGTGCATCAAGATATTTGGGACCGCATAACAAAAGCAACACGATGACTGAGCTGGACCGTACCGCAGGAAAGTTCGGTTGCATTCTCTGCCCTCGCAGAAGTCGCTGTCTTCTGTTTATTCATCATTTAAGTCAGTACAGATCCCTCCTCTGGGTGGAAGGGAAATGTGTGCTAAAACAGGACAACCCTGCCTTATCCTCCAACAGCTTTCTGCAGCCACGGCCAGAAAGCCAGAACGGCATGAGTAAGCAAACCCAGCAGGTTTGTTTCCTTAAAAAGAAACATAAAAAGCAGCTTTTCTTTTAGGAGGACAGCTGCCCGCCATATTTGCCTGCCTTTGCGAGCTTCCCATGAAAGTGTCTGTGCTTTGGATACTTTCGTCATTTTCGGTAAAACATTAATAATCTCATTTCAACAGCTGAAAACAGCAGAGTGCTGAAACGCATTTGAGCTGCTATGGCCTACTGCAACTTCGCTTAAAGTCAGAGCCTGAATGAAGTCACA
>NC_137501.1:5675000-5710000 GCF_041902795.1 Electrophorus electricus
TTAGTTTGAATAGTGAGATAGTGAAATCAGGGCCTGCTCTTCTAAGTCCCTGAATCTCCCCCACACAGCTCCAGGATCACTCAGAGATAATGAGGTTATGCTCTGTGTAGCACTCACTTCAGACATACACAGCCTGAATGTGCTGTCGAATGAACGGAGATGTAACTTGGACATGACTACTATATCCCAGGTGATCTACCTCAGTAAAATGCATCAGGGCATATATGCAAAAATCAAAGTGTCTTAGTAAAAAGAAAAAATGGCAGCAATACTTTTTAAAGTACAGTAATTTGTGTGCAAAAGGAGTGTGCTGTAATATGTGATGAAACCTGTGAGTGCAATGTAATGAGGAAAAAGCTAATGCGGTAAAACGACCCAAAACAACCCAACTGACTACTGAGGCCACAGCATAGAGTTAATAATGGAATTAACAATGGAGTTAAAATGGAGTTAACAATAGAATTAACAATGGAGGGACAGGGCATTTTGGATTTAAATTAATCCAAAGCCAGGGGAGAAAAGCCATCCAATCTAGTCTTAGGTATCTGGCTGCTCTGTGCTGCAGTTAACAAATCATCACCACCACCCCCCTTATAAAGACAACAGGATATCAGAGTGGAGACTTCCTGTCACATGTGACTGCTGATGAGAGCAGGGGCACTGGAGGAGAGAAGGTGGAGTAAAGTGTGGCTGTCTGAGCGCGGGGAGCGGCTTTGGAAAAGCAGCAGTGGAGAGGAGGAGTCCATCACTGCTATAGCCTGAGAGAGAGATGGAGAACAGACACAAGAAGAAGTGGATAAATACCAGCCCTCACACACACACACACACACACACACACACACACACACACACAGACACACACACACAGAGAGAGCTGTGTGTTTGATTCACTGTGTTTACTGAACTATTATATAGTTAACATGACTTTGTGGACTCCTAATCTATAATGTGTATTTTACAGGACATTAGCATGCAAAATAACAAGCGTAGTATTGTAAGATAGTGAAGTTATAATATGCACACTATATATAAAATATACTATATATAATATGTATAGTGTATATGAGGCACATAAATAAGTTTGAGCACTTAGTTTAGCAACTAAATGAGCTATAGCGATGCATGCATGTAAACCATTCGAGTACTCTAAGCACAACCCCTAGAAATGTGCACTTCAGGTGTATACGAGTGTCATTTACATTACATTACATTTACATTCAGGTGTATACGAGTGTCATTTACATTACATTACATTTACATTCAGGTGTATATGAGTGTCATTTACATTACATTACATTTACATTCAGGTGTATATGAGTGTCAGTGTTCGCCTTTCAGCCCTCGCTGTCTCCTACGTGTCCCTCGGTCCGAGGCCTCTGCCTCCCATCACATGGGTCCAGGAGCCTGCGAGGAAGCTCTCCTCAACAGCCCCTACTCACACTGGCAGCAGATGGAGCATGTTTAGGTCTGCTCCAGGCAAGAGAGTGCTGCATTCCTCTGTTAGCCTATTTTTCTTTCTCTCTCTCTCTCTCCCTCTCTCTCTCTTTCTCTCTCTATCTTTACTGAAAGATTTTGCTTTGGACTGTTTGTGCCAAGACTGCAGGTGCTATATCTAGTTGTGAAGACCTGCACAAGTTGGCGTTATACCAGTTTCGTTCGAGGGGCGGGGGGGGGGGGGGGGGGATCGGTGTCACTGCCATTGGAAATAGTAAAAGCCAAATCAACATTAACAGTCTAAATTGTGCCTGGCTGTCAGAAGTACCCTGACCCCTGACCTGCTGCTCATTTCTTTTTCTCCACTCTCCCTCTATCTCTGTCTCTCTCTCTCTCTCTCAATGTCTCTCTCTCAGCTAATGAGTAATAGCTTGGAAAAGTGTGTAGGTGCCATTAGATAGGCAAAGAAAAGCCCACGTACTTCAGGGATGATACTGTGCGACTTTCAGCCTAGTCATTTGAATCACGATATTGGTCTGAAAGTCCTCCCACACAAAAGAGTGTGTAACTACCTGCAACCATGGAGCTTTTAGAAGCCTTATCCCTTGCCAACCCCCAACCCAACTCCCAACACGCACACACGCGCACACAAACCCTGCTGTGAGTGTATAGACCCGAAACGCGGCCTATAAGCTTACTCAAGGAGGGAAGGATAAAAGCAAAGTTTACATTCACGCCTGCTTTTTTTTTCACAGTGCACCTCATTCAGAATGTATGAGAGATATTACACATGGAAGGAACAGAGAGGTCGAGAATGGAACTATCAAAAGACATCAACAAAGCTTTGTGTTCAAAACATCAGACCATCAACACAAAGGAAACTACATCTATTTTTTAAAATACATTTACTGGTTGGAATGAAAGTGCTTTTGTTTGTGTGTGTGAGTGCTTGTATTTTTGTTAAAGGAGAGTAGAAGAGAACATGCCATATTCTCCATTGCAACTGTAATAGGCCATACAGAATCATATGATAAACCTAAGCGCTGTTAGTTTGACTTAACTCACCTGGCGTTCTAGAATTTTCTTATGTTCTTGATTCTAAAAATGGCATTCTATTACCTCATTCCAGATCCCTCTTACATACAAGAGATTTGAAGAGGAAATGACATGCATGTGTTTGACACACAGAATTGTCAACCCTTAATTGTGGTCTGATAGCCCACCTCTGCTTCCCAACAGCAGGCCACTCCCCCTGTGGCGCAGATTCAGTGAACATGCTCATAATTTTGATTGACTCCTCGTATTTTCTTTAAGGCCCTTCATGTCTTGTGCATCCTTCTCTGAGTCAGAACCATGCACATGTATGGGGAAAAAAGAACAGGTCACTTTCAGCTCGCAATATACTGAACTTGCCGATCTGCCTACTGTCTTTGGGGTGTAGAAGCATTAAATTAGCAAACCATTCCGTATAGAGTCACTGTTTTAAGTCTTTGTCATGCCTCTTGTTAATTTCCTGTTATGAAAAAAATATATAATAACAATATTTCAAACAATGCTCATAAATTTATATTGATGTTAAATAATAATAGCCCTTATCTGTTATGACAACGAGCTTTATTATTGTACACCGATTATATTTTAGGAATCGCACCATCACGTCAGCTTTATATCCATTGACTGTTAAGCGTTTCCTCACTATCACTCGAAATGCCTTCTGTATCAGGCAGTCCAATTTAACTCCATATCCATCTCACTGCCCCCCCCCCCCCCCCCACACACACACACACACACTGAAGTAGCAATCATAGCAAGCATAACAAGGGCCACTCAAGGTGCCAATTAGCCAATTTAGCTCTCTGCACCATGCCCTTTGCCCCTTGGCCTTATGTGGCCCTCAGCCCCTCTGATGGCACACTATCAAAGGGGAACACGCTAGCCAGAGTGAGAGCAGTGAGCCAGCATATGAGACATTTGACTTGCCTGCGTTGCTACATTCAATGCTGCAGATATATAGCCAAGTGATGGTTCATTTTCACTTCAGAGTACCTATTATTAATGACCAGCTCTATAATCAATGTAGTACTAATGTAATACTGATTGCAGTTATTTCAGTGGAATCAGGTATGTAATTACAGGTGGACACTCTCGGTAAGCATAGGTTGGAATTGGAGCTTAGTATCCTCAGCTATAACATACCACTTTGGGCAGAGAGGGCTTTTATTTGCCAGGCTTAAACAGCGAACTAGATCACTTTTCAGTCACACAAACATAAAAAGTGTCTGGATTGTCAGGATAATTGTGCAGGTAATGGTAAGGTTTTAAAACTTAGACACAGTTCAAGGTTAGCTGGGCACAGATTTAAATTAAGATGTAAAAATTAACAGGGAACACACTGCAATGCAACAAGTAGACTGAACCGATTGTGAATGTTCCTTAGTGACACAATAGTTACGTAATGCATCAATTTCTTCCAACATAATGTGGGAAATATGGAAAAAGGGAAAGGGTAATAAAAGAAATGACTGAAAAACATAATAAAATTCCAAAATGAACATTTTTATTGTCATATTTCGTAAAGGATGAATGCAAAGAAAGTGCTCGTGATGAGTCTAGCCGTCACTAAGCTGTGCACCATAAGGCAATCTGTAAATACAAGCATTTGTACAACTACAACCTATAGTACAGAAACTCAACCATAAAGAAAGTCCAAACGGAGCGGCAGACAACTGGCACGCAATTTAAAAAAAACAACTTAATGGAGAGAAAAAAAACAGAAAACATGAATTCATAATTAAAGTCCATAAGACAACTTAAGACCGAAATAAAGTGAGAAAAACGAAAGAAAAGACACACACGGTATGAATTCATACATTCTTCGTCTGGCGTACACCCATATGAGAAACTTCATTTACAGCTACGGATTACAACTGGCGTCCACGTCATGGTGAACAGGCTTGGCACTGACACTGCTGATGGAGATGACAAGCTCCTCCCACCTCCTTCACAACTCCTCCCATAGGTTTGTTTTATTTTTTTTGAGGATGGAATACATTTCTATCCACTCCTCATCCAGCATATGGTATGAGTAGAATATAATATCACAATCATTGACTAAGACATCTATCATCTTACATATTTTAATGGTTATGGTATGTATGATAATGGTAATAATCTAAACACTATAAATTACACTTTATTGTGAAATGGATCTGAGGTTTCTTCTTCATTTAGTTAACATAGACAGATCCCTTATGGGTCCTTTCATGCATTTAAAAGATATAATCTGTACAAATATAAATGACCCACAAAACGATATCTGAATTTCAGTGCTCCTAAAATAGACTTGAATACTTCAGAAAACAGCAGCAATAGAGCCATAAGCAGTCTGGACACTGGAACTGGTTAGGAACTATTAAGAATGTCTGTATGCATGAAGAGATTGTCTGCACCCAGAGTGTATGTTAAAGCAGTTTAGCACTTCTTTTAAAGTCATACTCAGCTAACATGCTGAGTCGAACATTAACGACAAAATATGAAGTGGTCTCCTTTGCATTTTCCACTGCAAACACTTGCATGCAACTCTAATAGGTGTTTCATAATTTACAAATGGTTTCAGCATGAACTCCTGCATGGCGACCGATGGTACGCAACCCCCTAGTACAGACATGTGCAGCCTAACAGTGTACATTATGGTGTAAAATGTGCTCAAAACATTCACAGGTATCCAATACGCCTGTCCGATAAACGTTAACTCTCCTCCTCCTCCACGACGGCTCAGAAACAGCGTTTTGTTTTTTTTTTACTCCAGCCAGTTCACATTTACGTGTGATACCATTCAAGTGTTAATAATTACATGTACAAGCGTAATTCTCTGTTACTGACGTCGCCAATATTCAAACGCTTTTCATTCTTGGTAGGCAAAAATAATTAGTCAGTTAAATAGGAAACAGCTTGACATTCTAAATCAGTAAGAATGAGAGTTGGGAACATTCATTTCAACATTCATGAATGAAGGATATCCATGTGCACTTCATACAAACTACGCATCGCGACATGGGAATGGCTACAACATGCGCTCACTCACAGAAAACAGACAAAAGGACAGTGACCGGACTGACAGAAAATAAAGAAACAATGATAAAATAACTGCAAGTAATACATTTCTCAAGTCTGAAAATAAATACATTCACTCTGTGACTCTATGTCTGTAGAAATAAAAATACAATTACAGACACACAACTCACAAAGAATAAAAAGAACTGGCATTTGTTCATAAAAATGCATTGTAAATGCACTCAATACAGAATGACATGGCATATGACTGAAAAGATGTTTTCATCAAAAGATAACATTGAGAAATTAATCACAAATAAATTTGTAAGTCGGTACAACAGAAACAGATCCAACAGATTGAGAAAAACAACCAAAAGGAACACAGAAGAAAACAAAAAGAAATCTTCTATCTTCCATACATGGTCAAACATTAAACAACAGAAAGACATGAGCTCTGTGTACGCTAGCTGGTCAGGGTGCTAGGGAAACACCGATATATGCATACAGCAATATACACGTACAATCCAGCAGCCAACACAAAGTCAGTTTAGGCAGGTTATTTTGCCCCACCAGGAACTCATTACAGGACTTTAGCGCACTGCAACGGGTCCCTATGTAACACAGCAAAATCATCTCCAGTACTTCCTAGTGTTTCTTTTGGAATTTGGAATTCCAAAGAAACGGTATTTGGAACGCGGGCGGGTGGGGGTAGGGTTGAGAATGGAGCTCATTTGACATACTCAGCTGATTTCCAGAAGTGTCCGGGATGGGAGAGGCGGCGGTTGCGTTTGGGGAGTTTCTCCAGCAGCTCCACCAGTTTGGAGAAGCTGGGCCTCTCCTCCTGCTCGTGTGACCAGCAAAAGAGCAGAATGTCCTAAAGGAGAGCAAAGGACTCCACATGAAGCGCCAACGTAGTGCCTGCCCGCCCCAGACAGGAGAAGGCCCTCACCTCCGTCACTGGTAGACTGAAGGGCAACAGCTACAGTTCTGAGTGTCATTCAGAGTTGGAGTTACGGTACATCACGCAGAGTCACAATACATTCCGCTGCCGCCTTTTACGTGTTTTTTTTTTTTTTTTTTTAACATCGTCTAAAGGTAAATGATTCGAATAGCACATTGAGGCAGACTACCGAATGTCCTATAATTCAGTCCAGTTAAATCCCTTCATGTTTACCATGTTGGGGGTGAATGAATGCTTAATTACTGCACGGTGGGACCTCTGTCAAAGCTCATTTATGTTGAGAGAGTTCTCCTGTGGTGCTGATGCGGGGCTAGTGTGTCATGCAGGCACTCACCGATATCTCCTTGCCCATGCCGACGTGAGTCAGGCTGGGTTTCGTGCCACTCCCCACCTGCCACATGATCACCTCCGCTGGCTGGTTCTGAAACGGCCATTCTCTTGCGTGCAGCTCATACCAGACAGTGCTGAAAGACACAGAAGTAGAGAGGGGTTAAGGGAGCTGTTATGGCCTGTGAAAGCGTGTGTGCACGCGTGCACATGTAAAGCTAAATCAAATCATCTGAATAACAGAGCACTACCGCATATGAACGGATCTTCAGGAATTCAAGCTCAAAGTTTTGGGTGTGAGCGTGCGTGAGCGTGCGTGAGCGTGCGTGTGCGTGCGTGTGTGTGTGTATTTAACATCAAGAATGCACTTGGGATGACACTTCACTGAACTGTAGCTGTACCTGTCATGGTTAAGGGCTTTCTAGAATAATTTCTTAAATTAGTTAGAGGGGGCACTGGACTTTGGCTGTCCTTCCATAGAGCACAGGCATGTCCAAACTCCTCTCACTGAATTTAAAAACTAATGAAATCTAATTAAAAATCAGAGAATCAAGTATGTTGCTATTCAACTAATGAATACACTCCTGGGGTACACCCTGAGGCTTTCCTGAGATCACTGCTTGACAAGGGGAGAAAGACAGTCAGCAATGACAGTTCATACCAATCACCCCCAAAACCTCCTCAGACTGTAAAGAGGAGCACTGAAAACTACATTTCCCACAGTTCACACTGTGTACAAATAACAAATCACAGTTCCGTTCCTTGACTTTCACTAGGGTATTCATTGTATACAACTAAAGATGCTCGATGCCCGATGCAGATTAGGGCAGGATGGTTTACAAACAGCTGGGGACAGAGCAAGGTTTGCTGAGGGGTCAACTCTAGGTAATGTCTCTTCGCTCTGAGCAGCTGAATCTGGCCGGCTGCCACAGGGTGACAACAGCCGTAGATCCTCCATATGAAAGCAACAGCTAATAAGCCAACTGTGTTAGGAACAGCATCCCTCCATCTCTACATCAAACTATCCATCCATCCATCCATCCATCCAACAATACATCCGTCTATCCCTCCAACAATCCCGTCTATCCCTACAACAATCCAGAGTGATTGTTGTAATCTATGTTCATGTATAGTGTCCTTGAGTATCCTGAAAAGTGCTTATAAATAAATGTATAATAATAATAAAAGAAGAAGAAAGGTGCTTATAAATCCATTTATAACAACAACACAACAACTATTATTGTTGTTGTTGTTGTTGTTAGACAGATGCTACCTCTGCACATCCCAGTACTGTGGTGTTAAAGGTAAGTCACATTCTGATTCAGGTTCAGTAGGGGCAGAAGAACTGCACCACAGCCCAGAGTGTGAAATATTGGAGAACCCTATTAGAGTCTAATAGCTGATAAACTCCACATCATTATAGAAGCACAGAGAACCATTTATTCGCTTGAGGGACAAATTAGCTAACTTCTAAAATCGATGAACTAGGAACCTGGAAGTAGCTATTAGAATCTCCAGTGGGAAATTTTAGGGAAAATAAAATTAAAACCCAAAAAACTGACTTCCTCAGTGCCACCCTAGAGGAACGCTCATTACTCAGGGGCTGCAACATATTACATCTTCACCAATTTCCCCATTCTTCCTCATTTAAAAAGGGTAGCTACTGAACTAAATTATTGGTGAGCAACTACTTCAAGGTGACTCATACCTTTGTTCAGTCAGTTCAGGGATAAAAATTAAACTGAAGTTCACTGACAGGAATTCATCCAGAAGCCCTCCGTGATGGTTGCTCACATCATGTCCATCATGACTCCAGACCCTTGTACATCATTGTGTTCCCCTCCAGCTAACTGCTCATTAGCAGTTACTACTGGCACCAGAAAACACTTTGGTGTCCCAAATGAGATGTTTGAAGGCCAAAACCAAAATGAAGTGCTGTACAATCTATAGGCACTCCATGCACCTTACATGATCTACATATGCTCTGTCTCTGGACCTTTGGTGTGTCTGGTGTTTTACAGCACCCTGTATGACATCTTGGTTTGTCTCTAGAACTTTACAGAACCTTTTGCACAGTGTCCTACATGGAAGTCTTCAAACTGTGCTATTTTGTAATTCTGCATTCATCTAGTATTCGCTCATGTCATATTCTGTGTTGCTTCTGTAGCACACAAGCTACCTCACAGGGATCTGGCTGTCTACCTCTCCACCCATTCCTTCTCAACACGTGCCACTGTGGTGTGAGTGGGTGGAGAACAGGGCAATGGCCCCTCAGGGGAACCCACCCGAAGGCAAAGACGTCTGACTGCTTGGAAAAAGGAAGCTGGTCTTCGGCTGTCTCAGGGGAGAGTTGACGGATGATCTCAGGGGCAAGATGGCACAGCCAGCCACTTGGGATTTGTATCTTATCCTCCCTCCTACTGCAGAGAGAGAGAGAGAGAGAGAGAGAGAGAGAGAGAGAGAGAGAGAGAGAGAGAGAGAGAGAGAGAGAGAGAGAGAGAGAGAGAGAGAGAGAGAGAGAGAGAGAGAGAGAGAGAGAGAGAGAGAGAGAATTTAATTTTTAAAAACCCTTTGTCAGGACAATCACGAAATGTAAAATGCACCAGATGCAAAACACATACTCCTTATCTCAGAAATATATCACACAAAAATGAAAGCTAAAGAAAGGAGGGAAAGCACCTAAATTCAAACTCAGGTCAGACCAACCGCTTAAATCGGTCTTTAAAATGTTGAAGTCTCAGTAAAGGTCTGCACAATAATGTAACTAAACAAACTCATCTGGGGGAGAGGGGAAAAAAATCTAAATGGAAGTGGCGAGTATCTTGAGAGTTCATAATATAATTTTTGTGTTTTATTTTGTTCATGGTTTTCCCCTAACGTGGTTCTTTTTACTTGCATACACGAGGCTGCAGACGTAGGAAGCAAGCGGAGACGCCTTCATTAAAGGCCTTCATTAATGCGGATTTAAGATGACTCAGGCTTGCGAAACGGTGCACCCGTCATAGCAGCCCTGAAGCTTCCTGACATTTCCAGCTACCCGATACGTGCCTTCGTCTAACGCGTTTGCCTTCACTCCGACAAAGCTTTAACTTGCTTGAGTTGTGCGAACTTCATTTACGTCGACTTGTTCAACTTTCAACAGCGAAATACATTTTAATGCAAAGAAAACCCATGTACGGCAATGATACCCCTGCATCAAGTGCATTTATAGTAATGAATCTGATATTTTAATACAAAATGGCTACAAATTAGAACATGTCTATGATTTGCAGCAATAGCTGATATAAATACTCTTGGAACCGCCATACTCAAGTAAACTGGATTCTCATTTACCGTCAGTGTGCCCTCAAACAGTACACGGAAAGGTTTTCCGTTAACACCTTACAAACACAACCTAAATGAAACGCTTTATTTGCATGCACACACTCGCACACCAGTGATGTATGATAACTTCACTGAATATCAACGTTGCATTTTGCTCATATGTACAATGCTAAACGCTGTCGGTGAGGCCCTCTGGCACGGTTGGATGGGTTTATTATTTGTATCTATGACAGAGCATGCTTGCTTACGCCGGGGCTGATGCGTTTTCAGTTCCCACGTGGCTTCCTTTCCGCCCGTATATCCTAACACTAATGCACGCCGGAGCTGGGTTGATAATTGGAGTGGGCTGATTAGCGCCGCGCAGCTAAACGAGTCCAGAACGCCTCGGACATCAAACGTTGGCGACGCGGTCTCCAGCCTGCGTAAGCGCGGTCCGTTTTTTCCCCGGTAACTGGAGCACTCGCAAGAAACCAAGCGCCTAGCCGGGGGGAGGGGGGGGTCGTAGCTCTCCGTCTAAGAACGTCGATTCACCACCTTCTCTGCCAGCGAAACCGTTTTAAAAGGGACGTGGTCTGCGAAGCGCAAGGAGTCAAGATGCTCCCCGAACAACGCCGCCTTGAAAGCAGCGCTTCCATTGCCTCTCGGCAGCAGGGAAAACCGATGGATGGATGGATGGATGGATGGATGGACACTAACCAGGAAGAACGTGGAATAATAGCGATTGCTGGCGCGTATTATGAGGTTCATACATTTGCAGAGCCGCAGCAACATTACGTCACCACAGTTTTATGGTAACAGTTCTGAAGCAGACGTTTCAGGAAAGAAGTGTTCGATGACAGACATGGTCACAATTCTGACGTTAGCTCTTGAAGTCTTGACAGTAATCACTAATATACGACAGAGGCTATAAAGCATATTTCCCAACACGTTACACAACAATGGGATGAGCTCTAAAACCCACTTAGTCAAATAATTAAATATAATGTAGTAATGTATAGCGTTTTTCATTCATCAACTATTCATCTTATAAATACAAGAAAACGTATTTGTTTAATTGTTGCTCTTTGCATAAACCTTATGCGCTATAAACCCTGATGTGGTGACCCCCTTCCAAATATCTGGCCACTAGTGGACTAGTGGCCTCTCTGTTGGTCACTGACAGACTGCGTGCTGCATCAACACGGCCGACATGCTGTAAATTTAATCCTGCAATGTGCATCCATATGGTAGGTGGACCAAACAAAACAGGAGGTGACATCTGGCTCACCTGTTTTCACCATTCATTCTTCAGATTGACACTGACAGAAACATTTTTGCATCACTGATTTAGAGGATAACTGCTAGTTTGAAAATTGCAACTTTTAGAGCTGAGCAGACTTAACATAGGGCACCAGAGGGAAGAATGTACACACTTCTGAACCGAGCTGTGTCTGTGACATGCAGGTGTCTGCAGGTGAGTCGTGGGGCATAACACCGGGAGGAAGGCACTTTTCGTGCCGTGTGTCTGTGCACGCAGAGAGGGATGCCCTGGCACAGGAGTAGGAAATAGATATTATGCCGTACAAGACATGGCTTGAAATCCTGAACTGCCATTAATCTCCATGCTGGTGGTGGTAGCTGTTTCTGAAGGCAATTTTGTGATTTTCCCAGTAATGTTTAAGCTGTAGGTGTGAGCCTGAGCAGTAGGAAAACATATTATCTTGCGTGATCATTCTACTCCAAGCTTAACACCTCAGATCAGGCAATCAGTCACTGTCTACAGACTTTAACAAAGCTGAAATGTAAGTACCATAAATTACATGACCCTACAGCACTGCATACATTATAATAAAACATTTTCTTTGTTTGTGTGTTCCAAATATAACTGTTATTTTTTACATACAAGAAACCATACCACACGCATTAACCCCCCCCCCAAACACACACACACACACACACACACACCCTGCCTTTGTCAGAGTGATACAAATGCCCCAGAATGCCTCCATGAGCCCCGTATCCCAACCAAAACACAAAGCCCCATCTGGCACCTAATGCAGTCTAGAATATGCCTCCTCCGATTTACCAAACAAGAACACTTCAGAAGCACAAACACAGTGTCTGAAGTGAGCCTGCGATCACACCAAGACCCAGAGGTGATCCACACACCTACTCACAGGCCTGCATTCTTAATAAGCGGTTAGAGAAAATCATTACGAGCATTCAAAAGCGCTTTCAGCTAACCTAGCATGTGCAGAGGAAATGTTAAGCTGTCAGATAGAACCCAAGATGTAGAGCTAGGGTGTGTGTCAAGGACAGTGGGGGGTTTAGTGTATATGTAAAACTACTTGTGGATGACTGTGAAATGTACGTTTAAGTGCAGGTATATGTGGAAGATCAGTTAGCTCTTATCGCACTTGGAGAGCCTGAGGTGAGAGTCACTGGTGTCGTGGGCCATTTTGTCTTTGTGGTTCAAATGCCATGTCTGCAGTACACAAAGCATGCTGCGATGAGAAAGTCTGGGAGGCTTGTAAATAGTTTTAATGGCCTTCAGCAAAGAAACTGAATAAGCTAATTAATGTATGTAAAAATCATATGACAGCTAGAGCTGTTTTCATTAATTCAGAAATGATCCCAGATAATTGTGTGTGTGTGTGTGTGTGTGTGTGTGTGTGTGTGTGTGTGTCTGTGTGTGTGTGTGTGTGTGTGTGTCTGTGTGTCTGTGTGTGTGTGTCTGTGTGTGTCTGTGTGTCTGTGTGTGTGTGTGTGTCTGTGTGTGTGTGTCTGTGTGTCTGTGTGTGTGTGTGTCTGTGTGTCTGTGTGTGTGTGTGTGTGTGTGTGTCTGTGTGTGTGTGTGTCTCTGTGTGTGTGTGTGTGTGTGTCTGTGTGTGTGTGTGTCTGTGTGTGTGTGTGTGTGTGTGTCTGTGTGTGTGTGTGTGTGTGTGTGTGTGTGTGTGTCTGTGTGTGTGTGTGCACGTGTGTGCTGCATACGTGAATGGGTTATAAAAAGCTATTATCCGTACTAATCACACTTTAACAAATATATCTACTCCAAATACTAAAGAGACAGCATAAATTCAACATACCTGCCTGCTTGTAAGACACCAGATATAGTGAAGAGTCCAAAATCAGTGATGACAACTTTCCCGTTGTCATAGAAGACATTTTTAGACTTCATATCCTTGTGAAGGATTCCTTTGGCGTGAAGATAGCCCATACCCTGAATAAAAGCACACATGAAAAAATAGCAGACAAATGTAACAAGCAAAACACTGCATTTTTCAGGTGGTTAAAATTTCATAAATATCTTCAGTATATTACAGCGCGCTATTGTATGTTCTATGTATATTGAGTTCCACATGACAAATTGCTGAAATTCAACACAATGTGGTCTAGAACGACAGCTACTAGCGTTGTTTTGCAATATTATCAACACCACCGCAAGCATCTCTGGCATATCAGGATCAGTTATGAATATGAAAATGTCTCTGGAACAGAAGTAGGTACTAATATGAAAACAAGAACAATCCGCAAGCAATGAAGGTCTTGCAGCCATCATAGATGTGGAGTGAGTGGGGTCATACCTTAACCATCTCCTGTGCAATCTGTCTGGTCTTGTTTACGTCCAGGATGACTTTAGCGTCTCTTATTACTGCGTAAAGTGTCCTCCCTTTACACAGGCTGGAACAGGCAGAGAAAACAGGCTGTGCAGTACAGTAGAGTCTTGGTGATTTCTGCTCAACCACATCTGGTATAACTCTTCTGTGAATTACTAGATTTATTAGCTACGTTTAATGAGGAAAATTGCCCATCTCGGCCTTAATGGCAGAGTTCCGGCCCTCCAGAAGAAAGATTTAGGCAGTTTTCTGCATTTCTGACAACTTAACGTTTGTCTCCAGGTTTAAAACACCTGCTCAGTATTCTAGAACCCAAACTGAGTTATTTGTACAAGATACATTAAATCAACTGGCTCATTAAATCAACTGGCTAGATATCAAGTGTAGCTTGATAGCAGTATGGGGGTGGGGCACCAACTGTACCACCTGTCACAGGTGATTGTGTCCAACCCCAGGTGTGCCTGCTCTCATTAATCCATATTCATTAGGGTAAGAGAGGCTATGTCTCTAACTCCACCCCAATAACCTGTAACCCAGCTAAAATGGATTAACAGCAAAACAGTGACTGAAACAGTGATAGGTAAACATCCTGTTGGTGTTGCTCAGATTGAAAACCAATCAAAAAGCAGTCACTCATGACAACCCAAATGTAAGCAATCAATATTTATTATCCTTTTACTCTATTTCTAGAATGAGTGCCTTTCCCTCCATTTCAACTCAATTTGGTTGGTTGGACCTGGTTAAGTGCTCTAAATTGAAAGATCACCGTATTTGACGTTTTATGACATGTGATAAAAGCAACCCTCAATATAAAACAGTAAAAAAGCAGAAAGGCACAGTCAATTGCTTTCATTTTGATCCAGGCCTGGAGCGGCAGCCACGACACTGTTCAGCTTTGCTTTGCCTTTATCAGCCGGTCCTCAACGTGACCAGGCCACACAACACCAACAATCTACTGTTTTGTGGTAGTATTGTGTAAATATTTCTGCTGGCAAGCTGGAAAATACACAAAAACACACATCATCTCTGGTGTAATACACACTGTTTTAACAGAATAATATTTAGGTGTGGTCATCAAACTTTTAGATACCACTAAAATAATCGGGAACACTAACGAAGCCGGCATCGACCTGCAGAGAAAGGACGGTGTTGTTTTGCGGGTCTCCTAGCCATGACGCTCACCTGGTGATGATGGCCAGGTGTGGCGGGCTCATGCACGCTCCCATGAAGAGCACCACGTTCTCATGCCGCGTGTTACGGTATGCCATCACCTCGCGTTTGAAGGCCTTCAGCTGGTCCTCGTTGTCACGCTCAATGTCAATAAGGCGGATGGCCACCTCGCCGTGCCAGCGACCCCGGTACACCAGGCCGAACCGGCCCTTGCCAATCAGCTCGCCGATCTCCAGCTGTTCGAAGGGGATGTCCCACTCCTGCAGGAAGATGCTCGTCTGGCTGGCTTTGCGCGGGAAATTGCGTGCCGACAGCAGCGAGAGGTTCATCTCCTCAAACTCGTCCGCCGAGTCCTCGGCCTCGTCGTTCCCATCCTCGTTCTTGGCGAGAGAAAAGCAGACTGACCATTAAGATCTTTTAGGGCTGGACTGACACTTTGGTCAAAGATGTTGTCATCAAGACATATGACGAAGCTCTGCAGTGAAAGATGAGGGACAATACACAGGAGAGGAGAATGGTACAGGGTGAAGGTCATGAGTGGAAGCTACGTTTGTCCTGGAGCACTGAGGTTATGAGTGTACACTTACTACTTTACTGGAAGCACCTATCTTCCACCATTACCGGTCAGTTTCTTGCCCAAGGCCAAAGCAGCACCCAATATTATTTGGGTGGTTGAAGACTTGCATAATACTGGTGTTGTGATGGTACTGGTGTGGTAATTGTAATGGTATGAATTGTAATGGCTTAGTAATGGTAGTGATGTGATAATGGTAGTGGTGTGGTGATGGTACTGGTGTGATGGTACTGGTGTGGTGATGGTAGTGGTGTGGTGATGGTACTGGTGTGATGGTACTGGTGTGGTGATGGTAGTGGTGTGGTGATGGTAGTGATGTGGTGGTGGTACTGGTGTGATGGTACTGGTGTGGTGATGGTAGTGGTGTGGTGATGGTAGTGATGTGGTGGTGGTACTGGTGTGATGGTACTGGTGTGGTGATGGTAGTGGTGTGGTGATGGTAGTGATGTGGTGGTGGTACTGGTGTGATGGTACTGGTGTGGTGATGGTAGTGGTGTGGTGATGGTAGTGATGTGGTGGTGGTACTGGTGTGATGGTACTGGTGTGGTGATGGTAGTGGTGTGGTGATGGTAGTGATGTGGTGGTGGTACTGGTGTGATGGTACTGGTGTGGTGATGGTAGTGGTGTGGTGATGGTAGTGGTGTGGTGATGGTAGTGATGTGGTGGTGGTACTGGTATGGTGATGGTAGTTGCATCATTGATATCTATAAAGTGTAATTTTATATAAGGCCTTTGTTTCTAAAACAAACAATGTTAAGTGTATTGCTGGTTTTGCATTTTTGAGCATCATGGTAAAATGGAAAAGAATCTGAATACTACTTGCGCCTATATATACACACGTGCTCACACACACACACACACACACACACACACTTTAGGTTATGCTTAAACAGAAGCATGTATAATTCATGTGAGAAATGAGCTCACAATGTCATCTGCTTAGTAAACCATAAGCACAACTCACATCTGAAGTAGGTTCAACCTCGATCTGGAGAACAGGGTTTCCTTTGTTACTGTTTAAACAAAAACAGAAAGAGAGGTTTATTCCTTCATATTCCTTGCTTTCTTTACCCTGTTTTTCAGTAGTTATGCCAGTTACCAGCTAGATAATCCTCTCCTGTCGTACTCCAGGGTTCAGGCCAGCTCATGCTTCCTCCAAGTCACTTGAAGCCAAGGGCCACATCTTTTGCTGCTTACACTGTGACACAGGGCATCTTAACCCACTCAGAACAAAGCACTAACTGCCCCAATCACAGACATCCTCTGGTGTTGCTGTCAGTGACAGGGGACAGAGTAATGTCGTCCCAGAGAACAACACAGATTTTGCTCTCTTGGTCTCCCAGCCACAGAAGACATCAGGGTTAGAACCACTGAACTCATGATAATAGGGTAAGCACTTTTCTACTGCACCGTACGAAACAACTGTTTAATTTCCTTTCTTCACATAAAATATTATTCCTCCCCTGTCTGTAATTTAATTTGTGAGTATACAGAAGTCAAAAAACGGTTTAGAGCTGAGGTTCTTGTCTCCAGTGCTGAGGACCCTCTGATCATGAAGCCCGATCAAGTGTGTTGGAAGTAGGGAGCTGAAAAAAACCTGGTTTAGAACTTAGCCAGGGTTCACTAGTCCTGAATGCATGCTCATAGAGGACTCATACGCCATTATAACAGTCTATCCTAGCAAAGTGTGGTTTTTATGATGGACTTCAGCAACAATCACTTCTAGGCTACACTGTTCACATTCGCTAGAGACTAGTACCTGCTAGTTAAATTTCTCCAAACTGGTTTTACATCAGTGAATCACATTATTCCATTTTGGGTGAACTGCTGCTTTTAAGACCAGAGAACTGACTGTCATTTTGGGAAGTGGTTAATGAAATCGAGCATGTGCAAGAGGAACTGTTTCAGTGAAACGTCGCGGGCTTAATCTCAAACCCAGATCAGTGAAAGAGATCCCACACATCGCACAGTTACACGCCCTCCAAAGCAAGCCCTTTCACAAGGGGGATCAATGTTCTGTAACCTTTCGCTTTGTTAATAGCTCTTCGATTCAAATCGCTAACGACGTCTCACAATTGCTCAGTTCGTGGTCGTGGTGTATGATGCAGGCAGTCTGACTGGTCATTAGCCCGTAGCTCCCGAGGGCCCTCAGACCTAGGCGGCTTGACCGGCACAACAGTCCAGGGGGCTTTTGCTGCTAATTAGAACTAACCAGTCTGTGCGCACACCTGCGCTGGGGTCCTCACGGACACCTGTATGCCGGCATGAGCTACTTTTACCCTACCCTTGTCGGGAAGACGAGACACTGCCCGATCTATGATAAACTTTTTTTTTGTCATGATGTTTCTGTCACAATTAAGTGTCTGTTTACAAGCGTAAGGATAAAGAAGAGTGGAGCAGAGGGCTGCTCTAATCAAATGCAGGTGGAGACTGAAATAAGTGTGTATACACAGGAATTAATACAAGAGGACCCATTCTCTCACCATCAGGTCCAGCTGGCATTATCACTGTGCGGTGAACTCAAAGGCATCACTGACTGTGCCTAAAGCCTATCTCTCACTTTCTAATCTTTTTGTGTCACAAATATTTTTTGGTTTCTGTAAAATACTTGTCTGTTCAGTTAAAAAGACATAAGCAGTGATGTGAAGTGTCCGGTATATCTGCGTGCATTCAGACCACAGCCCTAGAAATGGACATTGGCTCACACTTTATGGAGTTTACAAAGAATATTCTGGCAGCTTGATTTGCATAACAACTTCTGAAATACAACTGGAATACATTTAATGTGGTAGATTATTATTATTATTAACACAGATGTTCTTGTACAGTTTCAAAAGTTCACATCTCAAGTAGTGGATGCTGTGATATGTGAGGCTTTACCTTGTATCTACATTACCTATATATGATACATGTGAAGTGGTATAATCCACTAGTAAAATGTCAGTTGAGTATGGAATAACCAAAGAAGGGGTAAGCTCTCTTTTTCTGTCACACACACACACACACACACACACACACACACACACACACACACACACACACACACACACACACACACATCAGAGACAGACTTACCCAGGCTCTGACAGCACAGGATGTAAGATAACCTGAGGAGCTCTACTGGGAACCTCTGGGGCTACATCTGAAAACACACATGCAAGACATGTCAGATACAGAGGGAATCAATTAAATAAATTATACATCAACTTTATCAACCTCCATCCAGTTGATTTTATATTTGTCACAATTGATATGGCTGTGAAAAACTGACAAATTTATCTAATATTCATGCAGGCAAAAAAGAGCAAAAATTCAGACAGCAATATTCAAAGCTTACCAGAAGTCTAATTTAACCAATCTAAGGCGCATCTATTAAAGCTGTTTAAGATCTTCATCCATAAACCTCTTCCCCACATTCAACAAAAGCTCTCCTAACACTGCTCATCTCCCACAGAGCGGCTGTGCTCCGCAACCCTCAGTCTGGGAGCAAAAGTGGACTAGCTTTTACAAGGGCCATCATTCACGCAACAGAAGTGGGGAGGGGAGCACTGCTTTGCACCTTACAGGGGAGGAGGCACAGAAATTTACATCAAAAAAGTCAGCGCTGGCCTGTCAGATTGCATTATGGGTAGTGGCAATGGACACGTACCAGGGAAGATGAACTGCTGCTTGTATTTGTAGTAGTGAGATGCTGCGAGAGAGAAAAAAAAGAGAGAGAGAGAGAAAGAAAGAGTGAGAGGAGAGAGCGAGAGAGAGAGAGAGAGAGAGAGAGAGAGAGAGAGAGAGAGAGAGAGAGAAGACGGAGAGATACCAGGCTGATTTGTGTTGTTTTCTAAAGCATGAAATTCCTTTAGTTCCTCTTACCAGAAGAGAGCAATGTTTTGACATTTATATTCACCCTTTATAAGATTTATTTTAAACCCCTAATGTATTACTTGTATACCTGTACAAGTTTGTTTGGGCATTGTGGGTTGTTTGTGCATGCACCTGTTAGGTTGGCCTGTTTTGGCTGTCTGATACTCTGAGGAGAGGGGTGGAGTGGGGAGGGTGGGGTTGCACTGGGAGGCAGAGGAGGGGCAGGGGATGATGGGGTGGAGGAAGTGGTGGACGAGGGGTTACTGCTGGAGTCCGGCTGGTACGGCACAGGGATGTGGTCCTGACAGAGAAACAGTGACAGGCGCACAGAAAGAATATAAAGACAGAGAGAAAGAAAGAAGAGAGAGAGAGAGAGAGAGAAAGACGGAGACTTTTAATCATCATATATTCAAGACTGAAAAGCAGGACTGTCATTTCTGTTTCTCATTAATGCTCTGGCACCAACGAACTCACGTGTTCCCACCCAGGAGAGACTCAGCCAGAATCCAACAGTAGTGTGTTAGCGCTGAAGCCAGCCGAGCTGTGGGCCCCAAGGCCTGACAACTGGCCAAGAATGAGCTTTCCAACACTGCTCCACACTACTTCCAACACTCCACACTTCCAACACTACTTACACAGGTGCAGACCCTATTCTAATGTATCACGCATATATGCAAATTCAGTAAAATCACATGCTCACTTGTTCTTTTGCATTTCTACCTGGACAGTAAAATGTAGTATCTGTTTTCATAAAATGCTGTATTTAGTAGCAAACATGCATTATGAAAATACTGCCTCATAGTTAGAATAAACTGTGTCATACAAATCTGTAGTGGGTCCTGTTGATCTGGAGGCATGCGCATGTACACAGAATCAGTTGTCTTTTATGATGGCTTTGCTTTTAATATAGTTACACATATATTACCAAACCGAGATGTTATGCGATTGTCTAATAATCAAAGATGCACATGAATATTTAATGCTCTGGACGTTGTGCAGAGTAAAAACACCTGAGCCAAAATTCCAATATAAATCTGATATTTGTTTTGTAATTACTGCTCAATGGAATTAGCTTCTGGTAGCAAGATGTTCACATGTCTGCGTGTCCTGAACACACACTACTCAGTAAGGCCTGTGGCCACGTCCTACCACAAACTCATACAGAATGCAAAAAAAATGCCATTGCAACAGCAAAGATGTGTTTTATGCTCAGAGACACTCCTGTCCCTAGTGATCATATCCTATGACACACCTAATTTCTCAGGTCATTCCAAATGCACACACACACACGCACACACAGGTTGACTAGAAAATTTAAATTCAGTCCGAACTCTCGGCTGCTACTAATAAGCACAACAAACAAGTGAAGTTAGGTCAGCTCTAATGAATCAAGTGAATCGAGGCCACTCTTTCCAAAGGCGGCAGCTAACTCGCAGGATGCAGAGGCTTGGCTGATGTTTTCCTGAAACCCACCTTGTTGATTTTGTTGGTTTTGGGCAGAGTCTGGCTGATATGCAGGTCTGTGTACCTGAGGGGGTTGTTTATGTCACACGGTACTGACTCTGTCCTGACAAGCTGACGAGCTGATAGAGAGAGAGAGAGAGAGAGAGAGAGAGAGAGAGACGGGGGGGGGGGGGGGACATAGTATCCACGGTAACGGTAGGCTGTTGTCCCGGTAACAGAAAAACAGTGGTCATGGTAACAACTAAAAAAAAAACCTCACCAAATTTGTCACATTATAATTGAATGGTGCTACACAAAGACATTATAATATGTTTATATGAGCTGTCTAAGTTTCATGCAATAATGAAAAAATGTCATAACTGATTATATAAGACGTGCTACAGAGGAGGTCCATTTCTGTGTCTCCATAAGAGCTCAAGAAGGCTTGAATTGCACAAAGGTTGCTGGCATGAAAGGTGCTTTATTAGATCTACTCTGGCCGTCAATCATGCGAGCCAAAGTCTGAGGGGCAGGTTGAAGAGAGTGACAGCAGGCTTCAGCGAGGCATGCAGGGCCCATGTAAGATACCGAGCACAACCCACTGCCATGTCCTGCTCTCAAAATGTCATTAGTGCACTCACGAGCACACGATAATCAGTCGCATTACCTTGAGACGTCCCTTGGTCTTGAGACGGAGGAGGGAAACAGGCAAAAGGAGACGGGGATTAAAGGGTACCAGCAGCAAAGAGCGATGGAAGCAACAGGCCAGAGAGGATTAAGATTGAGATTTAAGGCTGATTTTAAGATGTTGAAAGAAATGCAACAAAAACTGCAATGACAATCATAAGCGTTTTCTAAAACCGATAAAAGTCCCACGACGTTTCACGTGCAAAATCCGTTTAAACACTCTCAGAACCTGCTGATCTTCATGCGCTTTCTCTGTATTTACAAAATCAATTTTAAAAAGCTGTTTTAATCCTGCAGTATCATGTTTATTTTAAAAAACAGGTATTTTAGGGATGTGATCAAAATGGGATCTTCCTAGAGAGGTGTTAAGAAAAGAATAAAGTGTTAAATACCTTTCAGTGAGTCTCTACCTCCTCGATGGTATATGAGCAAGTGGCAAGGAGGAGCCTCTTTGGTGCATTTATTATGGCACTTCAACCTAACACATGAAATCCAGAAAGAGCATCTTGAGTTGCTGCTCTAAAAGCTTCCTAAATAAGTTCTCCTAAGGAACAGGCAAGCAGGAGAAAGGCCAAAGCTATGGAACTGCCTTTATTATCACTATTGAGGAGTAATTTATTCAAATAATCTTTTTAATGATAACGATAATAATGATCATCTGAAACTCCAGGCACAATTGCAAAGAAAAAGAGGAAATTCAGAGTGTTTGAATCCTAAGCTGTGTCTGATGTGCTTAAAAGCACACAACACTGATCTACCCAGTGACACCAGTGGATAAAAAGCAGGTACTAGCACCTTTAAGTTAAAGCCATGTTCACTAACACATAATTAATGGTTCTGAAGCTCTATTATGGCCGTTAGCCTAGAAATGCTTATTCCTATACTGTCTTAGAGCACCAGGAATATATGGATGACTGGTTTCTGTGTGTTTCTTTGCAGCTACACGGCCAGCATCATCACTCTTCTGTCAGGGCAAGAGCAAACGGAGGTCGCAAGGCGGAAATCACAACAAAGCCATGAAAGACTCAGCCAAGCTGCGCTAGCATGTTGGACAGTATTCAGGCGATTCAAGTGAAAGATTTGTACAGTTGGCTATTGTGCAATTGTTAAGAAACAGTCAATGGTCAGCACTGATGTCAATCAAATATAAAAGAAAAATAAAGTAATCAACTTTTGCATGTATATCATGAACACAAATCATTAGGCATTGTAAACTCGAGTGTTTGGTACATCACTGAGAACAGTGAAAACACTGTCACCCACGACAACAGGAAGTCATTTGGAAAACAACAAGAGAACATGTGTGTGAGCAAAGCAGCCAAAGGTTTTCAGGAGTAGAGGCCTCACATAGGTGGAGAGGCAGCTGTCGGGTGGAGAGGCAGCTGTCGGGTGGGTTTCAGGCCATGCAACCCCACCTCTTCCATACTGCAAACACGTGTTAGGTATGCGTACTGCTACTGGCACTGGCTGATGAGAAGCCAGTCCACTATTTGACTAATTCCTGAACGCTGGTGGAATTTAGGCTGAGGACGTTCAGTTAGGACTGATTGCCCTGATAGTATTAAGCATCGGCTAATGTCTGTGCAAGCCTTACAAGGCTTCTTGTCACATGTACAAACGTTATGCCACCAGAACGTAATATTAAGTCCTTCATATTTTATGTCTACTAAGGTGAATGTTATAGAAGCATACTACTGTTTGTATATCCTGTATGTGAAATAGGTGAAAATACTTTTCAAGGACTTTTTCAAAGGTGTTGAATACCAAAGTCAGAATGACAATAATCTTATTTCTCAGTCATTTTAGGGGCTCGCTGCAATCTACCCTAACTGTGCTGAGGGCAGCACACCCAGGCTCAAATCCAGGCTCAAATCCAGGCCCTTCAGGTGTTCTTCGTCACACCGCCCTCCCCTCCAGGCACACTCCAGAACTTCACGTCTTTCATGTGCATCGTACACATGCACCCTTCAGTCAGGGTTACACCCATGTTCCTACGGGGGGGGGTTTCACACTATGGAACCATCCCTTCACAGCGGGTGGGGGTTCTTAACCCTGGGCACGCTCCCAGTGGCCTTGCCATAGTATCCCACTTCTTACACCAGTCATGACCCAATCTCAAACCCAGAGTTACACTTCATCCAGTACTCCAGAGAGAAGCAGGTACACTTACTTGCAGGTTTTGCATTTCAGGCCAAATAACATTCCTTTCCCACATACTATACACGTCTGTGACATCCAGTACTTGGTGGAAAATCTGCAAAGACACAAATCAATGGTGAGGTTAGCAACAATATAATTTCATGGATTGTTTAAAAGCAGCATATCATACTCAATCACTGAAATAAAAGCATACCAATAACAGGCCTGCCCTTCAGGCAGAAAGATTGGTTCTAACCTTTTGACTACAATTCCCAGATTGCTGTGATGAAAGAGCTGAATGTGTCAAAGCACCAGCTGTATTTACCCAATAACCTTTTCATTGAGAGATAGACTATACGCAAAGATGAGCACTCTTCCTCTAATCTTCAATATGGAGTAATTTAATTGTGACTGCATCAATCTCCCCTAAATGCCCAGCTGTGCTCCCGCTTCTTCACAGATATTCAAAGGGACGAAGGCCACATAGCTGCAGAAAGATGGCTATTGTTCAAAAGAGAAATGGGGTATATACACAAGGAGAGCAGAGTCAGGGGATATAGTACAAGGAGCTACTTGTATCTTTTTGTTTGTCTGTGTGTGTTTGTATATCTCTGAAGAAGAGTCCAGGGAGTAGCTGCAATGTACTGCTATAGTAAAAGATGTAGACGTAGTAAATATAGTAGAAGTAAAGATGGAGAGGTAGGAGAGGCAGAGATGTAGAGGTAGTAGAGGTACGAGAGGAAGAGATGTAGAGGTAGTAGAGGTAGGAGTGGTAGAGATGTAGAGGTAGAGATGTAGAGGTAGTAGAGGTAGGAGTGGTAGAGATGTAGAGGTAGTAGAGGTAGGAGAGGCAGAGATGTAGAGGTAGTAGAGGTACGAGAGGAAGAGATGTAGAGGTAGTAGAGGTAGGAGTGGTAGAGATGTAGAAGTAGTAGAGGTAGGAGAGGTAGAGATGTAGAGGTAGTAGAGGTAGGAGTGGTAGAGATGTAGAGGTAGTAGAGGTAGGAGTGGTAGAGATGTAGAGGTAGTAGAGGTAGGAGTGGTAGAGATGTAGAGGTAGTAGAGGTAGGAGAGGTAAAGATGTAGAGGTAGTAGAGGTAGGAGAGGTAAAGATGTAGAGGTAGTAGAGGTAGGAGTGGTAGAGATGTAGAGGTAGTAGAGGTAGGAGAGGTAAAGATGTAGAGGTAGGAGCAAATGAAGGGCCTCTATCTGTAATGTCCTGCAATATATATATATATATATGACAAATATATATATTTGATTTTTACAAAAACCCATCTACTAGTCATGCTGGTTTATCCCATGCTGGTTTTTCATAGCTATAGAAAACTAGTCTGCCATGAAGAAAGCTGAGGATTCAATATTCCAAAAAAAACTTTTACTGACTGGGGCTCTACAGAGTAACTGATTGCAACTGTAAGTGTCCTCATGTGTTTAAGAAAAGGCCAAGTATCCAGACATAAATAAAGGCTCCTGAATACACCAACAACATTCTCCTAGAAAGTAATACATATAATATATCTGGTGGGCAGTGGTAGCTCAGTGTTTAAGGTGCTTGATTAGTAATCAGAAGGTTGCCAGTTTAAGCACCACCACTGCCGGGTTGCCACCGATGGACCCCTGTGCAAAGCCCTTAACCCTCAGTTGCTCAAGCTGCATTTAGTCAGAATTGTAAGATGCTTTGGATAAAAACATCAGCTCAATGCTGTAAATATGTGTGTGTGTGTGTGTGTGTGTGTGTGTGTGTGTGTGTGTGTGTGTGTGTGTGTGTGTGTGTGTGTGTGTGTGTAAATTTGGTCCTAGTAATCTCCACTAAAAAGATTGTGGTGATCAGCTCTGCTACAAGTAAACGGCTCCAAAAAGAGTCAATCATAAAAATGAGGTTTTCATGCTGAGTGACAGCATTTAACAGCTATGTTAACAAAACAGAGAACTTCAGAAAAAAAATCTCTTTTAAATCTGCATCATGCAAAAATTTCTTATTCTGGGGAACTGTATTACCCACATTTTGCCTTAACATCTGCTAAATAGCCTTTATCTCTCTCTATTCTTTTCAGTAGAATAGATTAGATTCTATTGAATTGTCTCAGCGTTATTTTCCTTTGAGATCAGTGTTATGTGGAAGAACCAGAAATTCAGTCCACACACAGACGGTCAAGAGATGCAGACAGTCGCTCGTTTTAATTGGTCTGACATTTTGCAACCACTCCACCACAGACACTCATGCAGGTTGGTGTGCATACAGACACACAATTTTAGTGCACAGTTATGACAGAATGATAAATGCTATTAGTTTGCTATTAACACAGCCCGTACATTCCGATTCACAGTCAGAGCCAATACACATACACCAATGTCTGGCACTAGTTACAAGAATTCATTTCGAGGATTTTGATTGGTCCATTAGGACTCCATTTTAGAGCGTCTCCTCCACTGCTTGGAAAGCCAAAAGAAAATGTGTGTCTGTGCATTTTAGAAACCTGAGCTTATCAAATCTGGGAGTCACTGGTGGGCAGAGAAGTTAAAGGGAGTTTTTCAATTCCAATAACAAGACCACTGATTGCCTAACAACTAGCAGGTTGAAATCAATTCAGTGAGCTTGGAGTAGAACAGAGAAACCACAGAGATGATCAGATGGTCTGTGGGTTGCCTAGTGGAACACGAGACTATAGAACATCCATGGTTCATTATAGTGTAACGAGCCTGCAACTAGGAATGTTGGCACCACTAAACTGCAGCATACTTTTGCAATTAGTATACGATTAACCCTTGCTTAATAGGCAGCCAGACAGACTCATAAGACGTTACCTGTGTTTAATAGAGTTGCCCAAGTCTCTGCGAGGGATCTGAGGAGACCAGCGAGGAACTGACAGAGTGTCTGGGGAGAGAGCCAGAGCAAAAGAACAAGTTGGGGGAGGAGAAGATAAAGAGAGGGAGGTATGGAGAGAAACAGCACAACATTTAAAATCTTTATAGCATCACTTTGAAAAGACAATTCATTCCAAGAGGGGCAGGTGGAAATGTTCTTTTAAAAATTCATTAAGGAAGGCTGAAAACATGCGGAAGAGGGAAACTGTAAACACAGCAAAAGCAATGTATTAATGTAATTTTAAATTTTCATACTAATGTGTGTGGGTTTTTTTCATCTGCAAACCACATAATTAACAAATCAAAAAATTGGCAAAAACAATAAGACCTTCAAACAGCACAAGAGTCTTTCCATTTGTCATCAAAACAAAATGAAACAAAGCCATTACTTATCAAATAATCAAAAATCTCTCTCTAAAAATCTCTCACTGAAATCTCTGACAACAAAGACAAAGATCAAAAAGCCATTGTGAGCCACATGGAGAGAGAAACCTCTCTCCCACTCAGAAATCCTGCACTGAATAAACAGGCAACAATTACAGACAATTATTGTAATCGGTGGTCTGCTGTCATCGCTCAAATGGAGGAAACCCAATAATACCTGAATAGAGGCCCGTCAAACAATAATCATGTTTGCCTTCTGCAGTCCTGTTAGTCCAAAAGGACATTCATCTAATTGAAATAAAGTCTCTGGTCAATTATAATCCATTTGTTTATGATTAGGAACCTGAAGACACAGGGCAAAGGCATTAGGCCAAACAGGCAAATGTGCGCAAACACACACACACTGTACAACTCTCAAACACAAAAACTATGAGAATGTTTGAATTCACATTCAAAGATCAACATTACTGCAACTACATACAATTCACTCCTACACATTTCAATGGAATGTTGTATTGTTGGCATGAAGCATTGAACTTCAGTAAACCCAGCATGCATCAGGCAAAATGCAACCCCACAAGCCCAGCCTGTATAAGTCTCTTGGTTCCATTCAGACCTCTGATCCTTTTTCAGACCTCTGACCCACTTGCTAAAATTCCCAATGCCTCAGAGTACACCTCCACTGCTTTATGTGAGTCTGAGGGTGAGGGGTGTCTCCCAGGGAGGGGAGAATCAAAGCACTCGGGGAAATCAGAGATGTGTGTCAGAGATAGGCATACAAGCAAGGGTCAGAGGTCACATCCATAGATCTCAAGACAGGTTCACTGTCGTTGGATTAGTTCCCTGGATCAGAGGCAGCAATACATTTGGTGAGACCAACTATAACTCAAAATCAAGGGTAAAACAGATTACTGCTAAGATATGAGCATGGACCACATAAGCATATGCCACAAAAGAGCACAAACGCAATTTTCTGCACTTTCCAACCCAAGCAGAAGCTTTGCTAATGGCAGTGAACACTGAATGTGAGTCAACACAGCATATAATGTGCAAAGCCTCCAAACACAAAACAAGCCCTCTGCCTCTTTTGTAGAGTCACCATTCAGACACTAACAGGTCTGTGTGATGATATATATCATATGATAACAAAAATACGGCCATCGTTTCATACAAAAAAGTATATAAACTGTTCCTTGTTTCGTATCATATATATTATTCTTTGTTTCATATGTATATATGCATATCATACATATCATGTGATAGTATCGGATTGGACCTTCTTTTGCCTTCAGAACTGCCGTAATCCTTTGTGGCATAGCTCCAGCAAGATGGTGGAAACATTCCTTAGAGATTTGGACCATATTGACATGATCACATCACACAGTTGCTGCAGATTTGTCAGCTACACATCCATGTGAATCTCCCCTTCCACCACATCCAAAGTAAAGTGAACTCATTGTCATGTTCAAGAAATCAGTTGGAAATGATTTGAGCTTTTGTGACATGGCGCATGATCCTGCTGGAAGTAGTCCTCAGAAAATGGGTACACTGTGGTCCTTCTGCTTCAAGGTTCGATATGTGCATTCAGAGAAGCTCTTCCGCATACCTCAGTGGTAACAAGTGGTTATTTTAGTTACTGTTGAATCAACAAGGCATTTTTGCCCAGAAAACTGCCACTCTCTGAATATTTTCTCTTTTTCAGACCATTATCTGAAATACTCAGACCAGCCCGTCTAGCACTCACAACCGTGCCACGTTCAAAGTCATTTAAATCACCCTTCTCCCCATTCTGATGCTCAGTTTGAACTTAAGCAGGTCGTCTTGACCAATGCCTAAATGCACAAAGGTTCTAAATAAAAGCAAAAAATAATCAAATATGAATAAGAACCTTTTACTTGTCAAGTACATAATTAAATGCAGTAAGAAGTAGATTTTTACATATGGTTACTTTTATAAGCCTTTTATTTCTTAATGATGTGTTGTAACGGTTCCAGCAGGAACAGGCGAGAGGCAGGAGCTGTTTTATTAAGTGAGGGTAACAAAACATGGAGGGCCAAATAAACAGAGGCAAGGGGCAAACACTGAGGCAAGGTAACACAAATTAGGCAAACAAACACTGAGGCAAGGTAACACAAATTAGGCAAACAAACACTGAGGCAAGGTAACACAAATTAGGCAAACAAACACTGAGGCAAGGTAACACAAATTAGGCAAACAAACACTGAGGCAAGGTAACACAAATTAGGCAAACAAACACTGAGGCAAGGTAACACAAATTAGGCAAACAAACACTGAGGCAAGGTAACACAAATTAGGCAAACAAACACTGAGGCAAGGTAACACAAATTAGGCAAACAAACACTGAGGCAAGGTAACACATAAACTAGGCAAACAAACACTGAGGCAAGGTAACACATAAACTAGGCAAACAAACACTGAGGCAAGGTAACACATAAACTAGGCAAAAGACGACAATAATAGCAAGCGTAATCTAGACACACCGAACAAACCTGACTTACCAAAATAACCGACAAACTAGAAGACAAAACCCAGGGCTTAAATAACCAGAACAATCAGGGATTAATCAGACGCGGGTGAACATAACAGGGACAACCCAAACACGGACCGGAAATGAGGGACAGATGAGGGGCGGAGAAAACGAAACCAAGGAACGGACAAGGAAGTACAGGAAAACAAAGAAACAACAGGGAAATCAAGGAAACAGCGATGCCAGGAGGGAGACCATTCGTGACGTGTATCATTATCTGAATAAGAATTGACTTATATCAGGATATGAGATTTTGGTTATACCATACAACCCCAAATGCCACCATCTACGACTATGTGATTCATCAGGTGTTATGTCATATCATAAGTTTCTGTGTCCATTTCAGTGTTCAAGTTGATCTGTTCAAATTAACTAGTGAACAAAACTTTCAGGACTGCATCTTTCAGGACTGCAAGTGATTTCCAGTTAGCTTTGCCAATCCGGGTCACGGCACCACATACATAGGCTTGTGGGATTTTCCATAGTGACTAAAAACAAACAGCAGCGATCTCTCCTCTGTTCCTGTTTCTCATCTCCAGTCCCTTCTGCGCTGGTGTTTCCTAAATCCCATTATATCTGCCTGCTAATCAAATCCACACCAGCCTATGAGGTCATCAGGGTGGAGTGGCGTTTCCTCATTCTGAGAAGCGGGTCAGGACAAGAATAAAACCCTGAGTCGGGAAATGGTGAAATGTCTCCTGAAGAGGACGCAGGGAATATGTACGTTCCTCACTGTTCCTGATTACTGAAGGCCAGGCGGCGGTCCTGTCCATATATTACTGCATGTTCTCCACCCATCACCTTCACTCTCAGTCTCTATGAGCTTATACGAAGCCACAACCACATTCCTCTCCTAATTACTGGCTAACGCAGTGCTTGATATGAATATAATAAATATAGTAAATATTTGCCTTCTAACTTGCAGAGGTGTGCGGGTGAGAGGGTGAGAGAAAATGTACATGCATGTGAAATAAATTTTTTTTTAAATGAGAAACAAGGAAACAAATGTAATGCCCAAGAATGGATCAGTTGCACCAAACCGCTGTCATATACTAAACATTCAGAAAAAACTGTTCCAACTGGACAATGGCTATGTAGACATGGGGTCATGTGACATGGGGTGGTGGGGGATGCATAATTCTGATGTTCTGATATAACCAAATCTCTTGCTTGCTTGCTTGTTTCTATGACAACCCTTAGGCGCTGTTTTCCTGGAACAGTTAAGTGAAGAGTAAAATGTGAATTATGTGAATACAGCTTAATTTCATATTACCTACTTCAAGGATCCCCAAGCAAGCCTAAATTGTTTTATAAACCTCAATTAAATTGTGCTGAATTTATTAAATATGGTTTACAGCAATACATTTTATTTTTTTAAATATTATACCAAAATACCAAAAAAAGCGATGGCACATACTTACTCGAGATTATAAATTAAACATTGGAATATACATAACTTCAGAACATGTTAAAATTGCTGAATTGTTGAAAATTGTTTAATTGTTTTGAAAACTCTATCAGTGTATATCTGGTACAGCATAAAACCAGATAAATGAAACTGTATTGGTAAAGTTCAAACTGTACTGTAGAAATGCAAAGCTTATTTAAGATGAAAGAATGGTTTACTCCAGGTCATAATCTGCAAAGCTTTTTAAAAAGGACATAGCTATGCAAACTTTAAAAGTCAGGATAATTACAGACAAACACTCTTATGAAACATTTGCTTCTGAGTTTTAAATAATAAATTTAACAGGGTAAATAGTGCTTTGCTTTAGCACCAGATGTTAGAGTTTCGTTTTAAGCTGTTTTTCATTTATATTCTCTAGTCATTGCAAAATTAGTTTGTGAATATTGTCAAACCTTACCTAAGTCTCCCTTAAAGCAGAGGTTTTTTTTCATGACTTTTTCCTAGCACATTTAAGTAGACAATAAACAGGGAATTTACTGGGGGTTTAAAAGAACAAATTACACTTTCAAGGCACTATCAAACTGGCCAGAGTTCCTAAAAAACAAATCCTGTAATTGAAATCATGTAAAGAGCAGGTGGGTGTGTGCTGTCGAAAAAGGATTAGAGCAAGAGTAAAAAGGAGATTGTGAGAGCCAGTGCAGGTATTGTGATCATTAGGCTGAAGGAACTGTGCTTTAAGGCTTTAGCAGGCATGCCCCACACATGCTGCCAGCAGATGTGCATGCTAGCTAAAGGCTTCAAAAGAGCCAGTTTCTGGAGATGGCTTGAAAGCTGTCTGTTTCCCTTTGTCAAATCAGCTAGAGGCTACCCCACAGCCAAGGTGCACCTGTAGAAAAGACACTAGTCCTGTTATCTGGGAGCTCAAAGCAGCACCCAGTTCTCTCCTGGTACAAAAAGCCACCTCTGTCTATTCACACAATTAACTGTGCCAAAGGCAAGCTTTAGAAATAATTAATTGGAGATGGATCAAAAGTTGTCAGTCACCCTCACCTAAACTTCAAATCTTGGCCCTAGTTTCACAAAAGTCTTCACGCATCACCTCAACTTTGCCATCGCTTCAGGTTCCACTCTCAAGTTAAAGCTGAGTTCCCCATACTCTAGAATTAAAGAGTTTGCTGATAAACTCTAGAACGTAATATTCTAAAATTGGTTGGATGTATGAGCTCTCAAAACTTTAGAACTTAACATTCTAAAACTGTTTGGATATATGATCTCTCATTCAGAATGCAGAATTCAGGCCATAGGCTGTCTGGGCTAGCAGAGCTTTGTATAAATACTCCGACATCGATCGCATGCAGGAACATGCAGCAGACTCGAAGCAGGGTCTAATGACACTCCCAAGGCTGGGTTAATGCCTCACCATCCAGCCTCAGAGCTCAGGGGGAGACTCTGAGCATGCCCAACGCCATTACGGATGCAGCACCGGCCCAATGACATTACTCCACTGCTTCGGATCATGCAATTTATAAGGAATCCGTTTAAATCAGCTGTCATTTTGGGATTTTCTGATTTAAGAAAAACCTCTCTACGAAGCTCTTGTGCAATTTAGTCAGTCGAGCAATTGATGCTATTAAAGGAATGGCTGGACATTAGACCTAAAATGTCAGCATATGAATAACCATCTCCACACCGCTCCCACCAAAAAATCAAACTGAACTACGTATGAGAGTAGGTGCATTTTAGAAAACAGTAAAACAAACACTAATGTGAGAAGCATCTATTGTAGAGAGCTCAACTTGTTACTGATCAGGATGGAGGAAGTTTAGACTTCTGCCTGCTTAAAGTTCTAGTTACTATTGGTTCCAGATTTAAGAACCTCCAAACAGTGGAACTTTATGGGTTTTAGGATTATCGATTTGGCTCTCGGACACAGACACAAAAAAAAAGCACACTATTTTCATAGTTTTTTTTCTGGTTTTGTAAGACATTGGCAACAAGATCACCACCAACTGCAGCATGTGTACAAGTGTTTGTGATTAATGTGATAAGATATCAGTCAGTCACAAAAAATAAAATGTCACACAATCCCAAAATTGCCACGGTCTGCTTCCAAACTGTTCCATGCAACGTGTGTGTGTGCATATGAGTGTGTGTATATGGGATCATCTCATACTTGGTATCAGCTTTGACCAGACACACGTGGGCCCACATGCACCAAACCCAAACTGTAGCACTCTGCACTGTGGTTGCCTGCCAGAGGGCCAGAGATGAAACGAGACTTCAGTCAAAACTCGGTTCCAGCGGCGGTGCTGGAACCTTCCCAGTCCATCTACATGTACATCTGCAGACGTGAGCTGAGAGCTACGGGCCCAGCACAGCCCTGCTGCTGTGTCATTCCCAGTCCTCACACATGCCTACACCCTTATTTCCACTCTAACAGCCCCTCCTGAGGGGCCGTCTGCGGCTGGACGTGGTGGGATATGGACGCGCATGGGCCTTTCATTTGGCGCCCCGTGTGAGGAAGCTGCGTCATGAATACGGATGAGGCAGATGAGCCGAATATGTCCTCCTGCCCTGTGATATATCAGGATGTTCATGTCAGCGCCAGCATGGCTGGGAATAAGTGCAACACACAAAGCCCTTTTAGTGGGGTTTAAAAGCTGTGAACTTGGGTGGATAAAGGGGGACTTAAAGGGGCCTACTTCTTTTATCAAATGTATTTAATATTTTTAATGACATTACATAAACTGTGGAGATGTTCTGGTTTAAAAGAGAAAATTCTAAACTTATTAAACTGATATATTTTTGGTAGCATAAACACAAGCCGCTTCCACTTTAACAAAATGCAACCGTTAAAGGTTTGTGCTTAGACTATCGTCACAAGCTCAGCTCTGTTGAAAAGGACACTTTCCTGCCAATTTTTTTACTAAGAAAAAAACCATGAAACTCCCAAACTAAAACACCGTGGGAACATTCCACTCATAAACCTGCTGGGCGGCGGCTACGTACTGGCGGAGGGCGTCTCGGCGTGTACGGGCGGCGTGGAGGGCACGAGGCTAGGGAAGAAGAAGGAGCGGAGGGACAGCTCAGAATGCAGTGGAGAGCGCTGGGTAGGAAGGTTCTCACAGCTCCCTGCCGCGCTGCTGTGGATCTTCAGGTTCAGGGGCTTGGCCTTTTTCCTGGCTCTGTGGGAGAAGAAGCGAGAAGAGTGAATATGTGAACGACAGAACGGATGAATGAATAAACCGAACGGAAAAGGATATTAAAAAATACAAATAAAAAATAAAAACAGAGATGGGTGCTCGTTTTTTTTTTTCCATTCGCGGAGGAGACTTAAAAATGATTAAAGCAGAGGGAGCATGACATAGGGTGACAGATATGACGACCTACAGAAAGCTGACGTTGCGCACATCACAGACCTTGCTTAACTCTAACTCCCTCTCTGGACTTGGTTATGTCTGATAAACCACTACAAGTTTCTTGCTTGCACCTTCTGTAAGGATGATATTGGGGGGAGAAAAAATGTTTATGGGCATAGTTAGGTTATTAACAATGTCACATGTCCTCTTTAAAGAGACCCCTAATCAACACACCAGGCCATGAAAAGCACAGCAGGTTAGGAAAGAAGACAAGACCAAGTGAATTACACCACAATAATGCAGCTAGTGCCTGACTGGACCCCTTGTGCACTTCTAATGAGGTCTGGGGCCTTTCACACTTTCACACACACGCTTTACTCGCCATGCTCAAGGGCAGGTCAAGAATCATTCACACACACCAGGGCTGATATAGTGTGCCCCTGCTGGGACACACCACAAGAAGAACACACACACTCACATGTGCACGCTCACTCACACGCACACACACACACACACACACACACACACACTGTTAATAAGCTTATGTAGCTGGTAGCATCTCAGTAAGAAGCTCATTTAGATGTTAGTGTGTTGATGCCTGAGGGCTGCTATTCTGCTAACTGAGTACCACAATCAGACATTTTAAGTCTCGACCCAAAAGCGGAGATAAAGGGGAAACAAGCTACAAGTTATCAGAATTTCCCTCTGCAGTCAGCAATTTAGATAAAACCACATTATGCCATTCAAATGCCATTAGATACGTTGGTCTTCCCAGGAGAGAGCACTCCAAGCACCCCTGCTGATCCCACCCCCACACATGCTCCGTTCTCTCTCTGCTTCCCCTCTGTCTCAGACTCGCTCATCACATTC
>NC_137501.1:5715000-5717500 GCF_041902795.1 Electrophorus electricus
CAGTGGGAAAGCCCTGCTGTGGGAGATGCCACAGGTCTTTTGACCATTCAGATAAAAAAAAAAAAAAAACACAGAAAAGGCACGAAAATGAAATACAGAATGGCGTACATTTAAAGGCTGTTTAAAAGACCATGCCCGAAAAACAAAGCTGTTCCTTTCAACCTGGAAAAGCAAGCTATTCTTCCCTTTCCTGATGCATAATTTATCTTGAAAAGAAACCGAGCCATAATGGTGGCTCCAGGACCTTGAACCGTAATGGTGGCTCCAGGACCTTGAACCGTAATGGTGGCTCCAGGACCTCGAGTCGTAATGGAAGATCCAGGGCCTGTAGTTTTAGTGGGTTCACACTGCTCTACTCTCTGCCTTAGACCTGCGCTACACCCAGAGTCTTCCAGACACGCACAACACTCATTAACAGTCGACTCGAACTACGGGTCTGATCGAACACCTCATCAACCATAATCAGGCTCCCAGTCACGACAGGACGACAATTATCTCCTCTTTTCCTGGAGGGTGGCAAAGATCCAGTGAGTGGCACAGAGGCGCATGCAGCAGAGAGGTTCCCTCCTAAAGCCACAGCTTCTTAATGCCCAAATCCTGACTGCAGCCAATGGCAGATGTTCCTCAGGGAAGCTGGAACACAAATAATTCCCACCGCAAAGTGAGGCCGAGCAACCAAGGAGCCACGTTTGACTTGCTTTTGGATGATGCTGGGACATACGGCATGGAACACTCAGGGCACAGGACACTCAGGACAGCAGGTTACTGACACAGCCGCAGGGCCTCACCTCTCACGCACGGGCAAGCTAGAGCTGTCCAGCTGCCTGACTCTACGCCAAAGGTTTTTGGCAGTAAAGAAAAATACTTCAAAACTTATTAAATGTAGGTGAGACGGGAGATGACAGAAAAGCAGGGAGTGACAGAGGGAAAAATGAAGAGGATGAGAGAGGGGAAAGGAGAGAGAGAGAGAGAGAGAGCGGGAGCAAGAGAGGAGGCAACAGACCTAATAAATCCTAGACCTTCTGCACTGAGGCGAATGCAAATTTCACAATTCAAGTAATCCACAGTGGAATTGCTTGCAGAGAAAAGGTAAGACAGGGTGATTCATAGCTCCCCACCCCCTACGCCTCTCACGCTCCTCTCCTCCACCTCCTCCTCGGAGCTGCTCTCCACCTCCCTGTTTGAGGTGCCTGATTTATTAGCAAACATCAGATTCAATAAGGGAGTGCTTAACATTTGCCACAAATGTGGTGAGGTAAAGAAAACCCCACACAGTATGCTCTCATTAAGCAGCATGTGTGCGCATTCACACGCACACACACACACACACACACAAACACACACACACACACACACACACACGTGCATTCAAGCACACACCTCTTTGTAACACTGTTCAGCCTCGTCAAGTAAACTTACCAACACGTAACCAACACGGCAACGATATCACCGTGGCGTTGAAGCCTCGGGACCTGGTGGCCTTTCTACTGTACGCACACGCGCGACGATGCTCATTAGCATGGCAAAGGAGACTTGCTAATTACCTCCGGAGCACAGAGTGGCACTCGGTTTGAAAAGGGCAGTGAGTGACAGCTCCCAGTCCTGCAAGTTTTATTAATATCAGCCCACTCCACTTACACAAGTGTAAGAGGCATATGAGCGAAGAGACCCTGAACAAGAAGGAAGAAGCAAGATCACTGATAACATTTCTAATATGGCATGTAAGGGACAGGTTAAGTAATTGGTATTAAGTGCCTACACTGTCAATATCTGCTTCACAGACAAACACGCAATTACACGCACCAACGTATATAGAACCAACACTTGATGTTTGCAAGACAAACACGAAAAGCCACACAGACCCGAACAGAGCTGCTGATTCGGTGGAAATTAAAATAAAAAAGTCTGTTATCTACTGCATCTCTGTTTTCCACAATGTCTGCCTCAGAAACTGTGGAAGGCAATACAAAACCTGTCAAGCAGTCCATAATTCAAAAGCCTTCTCCAAAACATTGCTGTTCATAAACACACACACACACACACACACACACACACACACACACACACACACACACACACACACACGCACGCACTACAGACACCACCACTGAAAGAAATGCACTGTGGAAAAAGAGGGAATCCGGCAATAGGTGAGATAAATTCCCCAGTACAGCATGACACCATGAATGAGAAACGGAGGAGGGAACGCGATTCCTTTTTGGAGGGAAACGAGAGGAGCGAGAGGAGCGAGAGGAGCGAGGCAACAGGTACGGCTGACCTGCTCCGGGCCTGCTCCTCTATCTCAGCCCTCCGCGTTCTCCCGCTGCAGGGGGACCACTCTGCATACCACCCATATTATAGCAAAATACGTTTCCTCTCCATCAGGACCACCTCTTTAGATGGCATGAATGTGTGTGTGTGTCTGTCTGTCTGTATTTCTGTCTGTCTGTCTAAAATGATAATGCGTGTTTATTACATGCAATACAGAGGGCAGTAATTA